>NW_006779868.1:255320-316073 GCF_000442215.2 Lipotes vexillifer | reverse complement strand
TTTCCCCTGACTCCCTCCCGGCTAGCCGTGGCGCACTAACCCCTGCGGGCTGTGCTCACGCCGCCAACCCCAGTCCTCTCCCTGAGCTCCGACCGAAACCGAAACCGAGCCTCAGCTTGCAGCCCCGCCCGCCTCGGCGGGTGAGCACACAAGCCTCTCGGCCCCGATCCTCTATGCGGGAATCTCTCCGCTTTGCCCTCCGCGCCCCTGTTGCTGTGCTCTCCTCCGCGGCTCCGAAGCTCCCCAGTCCACCTCACGCAGTCTCTGCCCGCGAAGGGGCTTCCTAGTGTGTGGAGACCTTTCCTCCTTCACAGCTCCCTCCCACTGGTGCAGGTGCCGTCCCTATTCTATTGTCTCTGTTTTTAATTAATTTTTTCTTTTGCCCTACCCAGATACGTGGGGAGTTTCTTGCCTTTTGGGAGGTCTGAGGTCTTCTGCCAGCATTCAGTAGGTGTTGTGTAGGAGTTGTTCCACATGTAGATGTATTTCTGGTGTATTTGTGGGGAGGAAGGTGATCTCCGCGTCTTACTCCTCCGCCATCTTTCCACCGCCCCCTTCTGCCCATTTTTTGATTGGGTTTTTGTTTCTTTGATATTAAGCCACATGATCAATTTGTAAATTTTGGAGACTAATCCCTTGTTAGTAACATTGTTTGCAAATATTTTCTTACATTCTGTGGGTTGTCTTTTTGTTTTGTTTATGGTTTCCTTGGCTGTGCAAAAGCTTTTGAGGTTAGTTAGGTCCCATTTGTTTATTTTTGTTTTTATTTCCATTACTCTAGGAGGTGGATCAAAAAGGTACTTCTGTGATTTATGTCAAATTGTGTTCTGCCTATGTCTTACATTTAGGTCTTTAATCCATTTTGAGTTTATTTTTGTATATGGTGTTAAAGAGTGTTCTAATTTCATTTTTTAACATGTATCTGTCTAGTTTTCCCAGCACTATTTATTGAAGAGTCTGTCTTTCCTCCATTGTATAGTCTTGCCTACTTTGTTGTAGATTAATTGGTCATAGGTTCATGGGTTTATCTGTGGGCTTTCTATGCTGTTCCACTGATCTATATTTATGTTTTTGTGCCAGTACCATACTATTTTGATGACTGTAGCTTTGTACTATAGTCTGAAGTCTGGGAGCCTGATTCCTCCAGCTGTTTTTCTTTCTCAAGATTGCTTTGGCTATTCAGGGTCTTTTGTGTTTCCAATAAATTTTAAGATATATTTGTTCTAGTTCTGTGAAAAAATGCCATTGGTAATTTGATAGTGATTGCATTGAATCTGTAGATTGCATTGGATAGTATAGTCATTTTGACAATATTGATTCTTCTAATCCAAGATCATGGTATATCTTTCCACCTGTTTGTGTCATCTTTGATTTCTTTCATCAGTGTCTTATCGTTTTTGGAGTACAGGTCTTTTGTCTCCTTAGGCAGGTTTATTCTTAGGTATTTTATTTATTTATATATTGGTGCAGTGGGAAATGGGATTGTTTCTTGAATATCTCTTTCTGATCTTTTGTTGTTAGTGTATAGAAATGCAACAAATTTCTGTGTATAAATTTTGTATCCTGCAACTTTACCGTATTCATTAATGAGCTCTAGTAGATTTCTGGTGGCACCTTTAGGATTTTCTATGTATAATATCATGTCATCTGCAAACAGTGACAATTTTACTTCTTTCCCAATTTGAATTCCTTTTATTTTTTTCCTTCTCTGTTTGCTGTGGCTAGGACTTTCAAAACTATGTTGAATAACAGTGATGAGAGTGGACATCTTTGTCTTGTTCCTTATCTTAGAGGAAATGCTTTCAGATTTTCACTGTTGAGTATGTTGTTAGCTGGAGGTTTGTCATATAAGACCTTTATTATGTTGAGGTAGGTTCCCTCTATGCCCACATTCTGGAGAGTTTTTATAATAAATAGGTGTTGAATTTTGTCAAAAGCTTTTTCTGCATCTATTGAGATGATCATATGGTTTTTATTCTTGTTTGTTATGTGGTGTATCACACTGATTGATTTGTGGATATTGAAAAATCCTTGCATCCCTGGGATAAATCCCACTTAATCATGGTGTATGATCCTTTTAATGTATTGTTGGATTTGGATTGCTAGTATTTTTTTTTTTTTTGAGGATTTTTGTGTCTATGTTCATCAGGGATATTGGCCTGTAATTTTCTTTTTTTGTGGTGTCTTTGTCTGGTTTTGGTATCAGGGTGATGGTGCCCTCATAGAATGTGTTTGGAAGTATTCCTCCCTCTGCAAATTTTTGGAATAGATTCAGAAAGATAGGTGTTAACTCTTCTCTAAATGTTTGATAGAATTCACCTGTGAAGCCAACAGGTCCTGGACTTTAGTTTGTTGGGAGTTTTTATATAACAGTTTCAATTTCAGTACTTGTGATTTGTCTGTTCATATTTTCTATTTCTTCTTGGTTCAGTCTTGGGAGATTCTACCTTTCTAAGAATTTGTCCATTTCTTCCAGGTTGTCCATTTTAAAGGCATAGAGTTGCTTGTTGTAGTCTCTTCTGATCCTTTGTATTTCTCTGGTATCAGTTGTATTTTCTCCTTTTTCATTTCTAATTTTATTGATTTGAACCCTTTCCCTTTTCTTGATGAGTCTGGCTAAAGGTTTGTCAATATTTGTCTTTTCAAATAACCATCTTTTAGTTGTATTGATCTTTTCTATTGTTTTATTCATTTCTATTTCATTTATTTCTACTCCGACCTTTATGATTTCTTTCCTTCTGCTAACTCTGGGTTTTGTTTATTCTTCTTTCTCTAGTTCTTTAGGTGTAAGATTAGGTTATTTGTGACTTTTCTTGTTTCCTGAGGTATGATTGTATTGCTATAAACTTCCCTCTTAGAACTGCTTTTGATGAGTCCTACAGGTTTTGGATCATTGTACTTTCATTTTCATTTGTCTCTAGGTATTTTTTGATTTCCTCTTTGATTTCTTCAGTGATCCAATGGTTGTTTAGTAGCATATTGTTTAGCCTCCATGTGTTTGTGGTTTTTTTTTTTTTACAATTTTTTTCTTGTAGTTGATTTCTTTCTTTTTAAAAAAATCTTTATTATTTATTTATTTATTGCTGCATTGGGTCTTCGTTGTTGCACACGGGCTTTCTCTAGTTGCAGCAAGTGGGAACTACTCTTTGTTGTGGTGTGCGGCCTTCTCATTGTGGTGGCTTCTTGTTGTGGAGCATGGGCTCCAGGCATGTGGGGTTCAGTAGTTGTGACATGTGGGCTCAGTAGTTGTGGCTTGTGGGCTCTAGAGCACAGGCTCAGTAGCTGTGGCACATGGGCTTAGTTGCTCTGCAGCATGTGGGATCTTCCCAGACCAGGGCTTGAATCCATGTTCCCTGCATTGGCAGGCAGATTCTTAACAACTGCACCAGCAGGGAAGCCCTTGTAGTTGATTTCTAATCTCATAGTGTTGTGGTTGGAAAAGTTACTTGATATCGTTTCAATTTTTAAAAATTTACTGAGGCTCACTTTGTAGCCCAGCATGTGATCAATCCTGGAGAATCTTCCATGTGCACTTGAGAAGAATGTGTATTCTGCTGCTTTGGGATAGAATGCTCTATAAATATCAATTAAGTCCCTCTATCCTAATGTGTCATTTAAAACCTGTGTTTCCTTGTTGATTTTCCATCTGGTTGATCTGTCCATTGATGAAAGTGGCTGTTAAAGTCCCCGCTATTATTATGTTACTCTCAATTTCTCCCTTTATGGGTGTTATTGTTTGCTTTATATATTGAGGTGTTCCTATGTTGGGTGCATATATATTTACAATTGTTATCTTCTTCTTGGATTGATCTCTTGATCATTATGTAGTGTCCTTCTTTCTCTCTTGTAACATGCTTTATTTTAACGTCTATTTTGTCTGAGAGTATTGCTCAGCAATGTGAGTATTGCTACTCCAGCTTTCTTTTGATTTCCATTTGCATGGAATACCTTTTCCCATCCTGTCACTTTCAGTCTGTATGTGTGTCTAGATCTGAAGTTGGTCTCTTGTAGACAGCATATATATGGGTCTTATTTTCATATCCCTTCAGCCAGTCTGTGTTTTGATTGGAGCATTTAATCCATTTACATTTAATGTAATTACCAATATGTATGTTCTTATTGTCATTTTGTTAATTTTTTGGGGTTTGTTTTTGTAGGTCTTTTTTCTTCCCTTCCTCTTTTATTCTCTTCTCTTTTGATTGATAACCATTTTTAGTGCTGTGCTTGGATTCCTCTTTCTTTTTTGTGTGTATATCTATTGTAGGTTTTTGGTTTTTGGTTACCATGAGGTTTTGATATAGCAGTCTATATATAAACAAGATTGTTTTAAGTTGCTGCTCTTTTAATTTCCAATGCATTTCCAATATCCTGCATTTGTGCTCTCTTCTCACAATTGCTGGTTTTGATGTAATATTTGTGTGCAGATTATTTCCTACTTTTACTGTATGTCTGCCTTTATTGGTGAACTTTTCCATTAGTAATTTTCCTGTTTCTAGTTGTAACCTTTTCTTCTCCACCTAGAGAAGTTCCTTTAGCATTTGTTGCAAAGCTGGTCTGGTGGTGCTAAATTCTCTTAGCTTTTGCTTGTGTGTAAAGCTTTTGATTTCTCTCTCAAATCTGAATGAGAGCCTTGCTTGGTAGAGTATTCTTGGTTGTAGGTTTTTCCCTTTCATAACTTTAACTATATCATGCTACTCCCTTCAGAGTGCAGAGTTTTTGCTGAGAAATCAGCTTATAACCTTGTGGGAGTTCCCCTGTATGTTATTTGTTACTTTTTTCTTGTTGCTTTTAATATTTTCTCTTTGTCTTTAATTTTTGTCAGTTTGATTGATATTTGTCTCAATGTGTTCCTCCTTGGGTTTATCCTGCCTGGGACTCTCTTTGCTTCCTGGACTTGGGTGATTGTTACCTTTCCCTTGTTAGGGAATTTTTCAGCTATTATCTTGTGAAAATTTTCTCATGTCTTTTCTCTCTCTCTTCTCCTTCTGGGACCTCTATAATGCGAATGTTGGTGCATTTAATGTTGTCCCAGAAGTCTCTTAGGCTGTCTTCATTTCTTTTCATTCTTTTTTCTTTATTCTGTTCCACAACAGTGATTTTCACCATTTTGTCTACCAGCTCACATATCCGTTCTTCTGCCTCACTTATTCTGCTATTGATTCCTTCTAGTGTAATTTTCATTTCAGTTATTGTATTGTTCATCCTGTTTGTTCGATTTCTAATCTCATAGTGTTGTGGTTGGAAAAGTTACTTGATATCGTTTCAATTTTTAAAAATTTACTGAGGCTCACTTTGTAGCCCAGCATGTGATCAATCCTGGAGAATCTTCCATGTGCACTTGAGAAGAATGTGTATTCTGCTGCTTTGGGATAGAATGCTCTATAAATATCAATTAAGTCCCTCTATCCTAATGTGTCATTTAAAACCTGTGTTTCCTTGTTGATTTTCCATCTGGTTGATCTGTCCATTGATGAAAGTGGCTGTTAAAGTCCCCGCTATTATTATGTTACTCTCAATTTCTCCCTTTATGGGTGTTATTGTTTGCTTTATATATTGAGGTGTTCCTATGTTGGGTGCATATATATTTACAATTGTTATCTTCTTCTTGGATTGATCTCTTGATCATTATGTAGTGTCCTTCTTTCTCTCTTGTAACATGCTTTATTTTAACGTCTATTTTGTCTGAGAGTATTGCTCAGCAATGTGAGTATTGCTACTCCAGCTTTCTTTTGATTTCCATTTGCATGGAATACCTTTTCCCATCCTGTCACTTTCAGTCTGTATGTGTGTCTAGATCTGAAGTTGGTCTCTTGTAGACAGCATATATATGGGTCTTATTTTCATATCCCTTCAGCCAGTCTGTGTTTTGATTGGAGCATTTAATCCATTTACATTTAATGTAATTACCAATATGTATGTTCTTATTGTCATTTTGTTAATTTTTTGGGGTTTGTTTTTGTAGGTCTTTTTTCTTCCCTTCCTCTTTTATTCTCTTCTCTTTTGATTGATAACCATTTTTAGTGCTGTGCTTGGATTCCTCTTTCTTTTTTGTGTGTATATCTATTGTAGGTTTTTGGTTTTTGGTTACCATGAGGTTTTGATATAGCAGTCTATATATAAACAAGATTGTTTTAAGTTGCTGCTCTTTTAATTTCCAATGCATTTCCAATATCCTGCATTTGTGCTCTCTTCTCACAATTGCTGGTTTTGATGTAATATTTGTGTGCAGATTATTTCCTACTTTTACTGTATGTCTGCCTTTATTGGTGAACTTTTCCATTAGTAATTTTCCTGTTTCTAGTTGTAACCTTTTCTTCTCCACCTAGAGAAGTTCCTTTAGCATTTGTTGCAAAGCTGGTCTGGTGGTGCTAAATTCTCTTAGCTTTTGCTTGTGTGTAAAGCTTTTGATTTCTCTCTCAAATCTGAATGAGAGCCTTGCTTGGTAGAGTATTCTTGGTTGTAGGTTTTTCCCTTTCATAACTTTAACTATATCATGCTACTCCCTTCAGAGTGCAGAGTTTTTGCTGAGAAATCAGCTTATAACCTTGTGGGAGTTCCCCTGTATGTTATTTGTTACTTTTTTCTTGTTGCTTTTAATATTTTCTCTTTGTCTTTAATTTTTGTCAGTTTGATTGATATTTGTCTCAATGTGTTCCTCCTTGGGTTTATCCTGCCTGGGACTCTCTTTGCTTCCTGGACTTGGGTGATTGTTACCTTTCCCTTGTTAGGGAATTTTTCAGCTATTATCTTGTGAAAATTTTCTCATGTCTTTTCTCTCTCTCTTCTCCTTCTGGGACCTCTATAATGCGAATGTTGGTGCATTTAATGTTGTCCCAGAAGTCTCTTAGGCTGTCTTCATTTCTTTTCATTCTTTTTTCTTTATTCTGTTCCACAACAGTGATTTTCACCTTTTTGTCTACCACCCCACATATCCGTTCTTCTGCCTCACTTATTCTGCTATTGATTCCTTCTAGTGTAATTTTCATTTCAGTTATTGTATTGTTCATCTCTGTTTGTTCTTATTTCTTCTATGTCTTTGTTAAACATTTCTTCCATCTTCTTCATCCTTGCCTCCATTCTTTTTCCGAGATCTTGGATCATCTTTGCTATCATTATTCTGAATTCCTTTTCTGGTAGGTTGCCTATCTTCACTTCACTTAGTTGTTCTTCTGGGATTTTATCTTGTTCCTTCATCTGGGACATGTTCCTCTGCCCTCTCATTTTGTCTAACTTTCTGTGATTATGATTTCTGTTCCACAGGCTGCAGGATTGTAGTTCTTCTTGCTTTTGCTGTCTTCCCTCTGGTGGATGAGGCTGTCTAAGAGGCTTGTGCAGGCTTCCTGATGGGACAGGCTGGTTCCTGCCTACTGGTGGGTGGAGCTGGGTCTTGTCCCTCTGGTGGGCAGGGCTGTGCTCAAGAAGACTTTCAGCAGCTTGTCTGCTTGTGGGTGGGTCTGTGTTCTTGCCCTGTTTGTTGCTTGGCCTGAGGCATCCCAGCACTGTAGTCTACAAGCTGTAGGGTGGGGCTAATGGTGGCCTCTGGGAGGGTTCACACCAATGAGTACTCCCCAGATCTGCCACTGCCCATGTCTTTGTCCCTGCCGTGAGTCACAGATGCCCCCTGCCTCTACAGAAGACTCTCCCATACTAGCAGGTAGGCCTGGCCCAGTCTCTTATGAGGTCACTGCTTTTTTCCCTGGGTCCATGTACACATGCAAGCTTGTGTTTGCCCTCCAAGAGTGGAGTATCTGCTTCTTCCAGCCCTGTGGAATTCCTGCAGTCAAACACCACTGGCCTTCAAAGCCAGATTCTCAAGGTGCTTCTCCTCCCTTTGCTTCCAAGACCCCCAGGCTGGGAAGCCTGATGTGGGGCTCAGGACTTTCACTACTTTGGGAGAACTTCTGTGGTATAATTGTTTTCCAGTTTGTGGGTTGCCCACCCAGTGGGTATGGCATTTTATTTTATCTCAGTTGGAGCCCTCCTACCATCTCACTGTGGTAGGAGGACCCAGCTTTTTTTGCCAATGGTTGTTTAGCAGTTGGTTGTGATTTTGATGTTTACATAAGTAGGGGTAAGTTCACATTCTTCTGCTCCCCCATCTTGAGCTAATCCTCCCCATATTTCTAAACAATAGACTAATACTACCATTTTAAAATTTATCAGTTGACTTCCTTAACCACCCCCATCTTTCACTCCCATCATAGTTATATATTTTTCTTATTTGTTAAACCAACAGGTAGTGTTTTCTTAACTACCTCTTCCCCTTCTTTCACTCTCATCATAGTTATATATTTTCCTTGTTGTTAAATCAGTGTTTACATTATTAGGATTATGCAAAGATTGTTCCACTGGCAAGCCAAGAGGTGCATGATGATTGGGCCTCCTTTCTTTTTAAATTCCTCATTTTGTCCTGTAGTGAGAAGCACATTGATTTTTCATTTGCCTAGCTTCCTACGAGCTTCTTTCTAAGTTGATCTAAACACTCTAACATTTCTGTACTATGCCTTTCAATAAAATTTTTCATATCCTCTAACATATCTGTTTCTTTTCTTTTATTTTATATTCCTCTGTCTGCCTATACCAATCTGGAGTTGTTGGGGCCTAGACCACTACCTGCTGTCATCTGGAAATTTCCCTTTGCTGTTGTGATAGGCAGCATTCTAAAGACATTTCCCAAGACTTCAATCCACTGTTTATTCGAGCAAACACCAGTCAGGGTACTATTATGGGGGGAACTTTGCAGATGTTATTAAGGTCACTAATCAGCTGACCTTAAAATAGAGAGACCAGCCTTGTGGGCCCAGTGTAGCCACATGAGCCCTTAAAGTAGAAGAGGGAGACAGAAAGTTGGTCAGAGAGATGTGGCAGGAAAGATGAGGCAGAAGGGGAGGTCAGAGAGTGAAGTGTGAGTTCTTGACCTGCTAAGGGTGGTCTAGAAGCCCTGGACTTCTGAATAAACTGTGAGATAATAAACTTGTGTTGTTTTAAGCCACTAAGTTTGTGGTAATTTGTTATAGCACAAGAGAATATTAGTATAGCTGTCACCATGGGCTTCACTCTCATCTTTCTTGTATTGGAGTCCACATTTTCTAGATCCTTTTTATTCCTCCTGGAGCATATTCTCTAGTATAGCTGTCCTCAAACATTTTAGTCTTAAGAGTCTTTCACACTCTTAAAAGTTATCGAGGACCACAAAGAATGTTATATATTTTAATATTTACCATGTTAGAAATTAAAGCTGAGAGATCTTTAAAATATTCGTTAATTCATTTCAAAATAACAATAATAAAACACATTATATATTAATATAAATAAAATCTTTATAAAAATATAGTTTTTTAGAACAAAAAACTACTGAGGAGAGAGGCACTGTTTTACATTTTCACAAATCTCTTTAATGTCTGGCTGAATAGAAGACATCTGGGTGCTCAGACCTATTGTGATGAATTACTTTAGTTGGAGTGTATGGAGAAAATCTGTTCTCAACACAGGTATGTAGTTGGAAAAACAAAGACCTCAGTGATCCCTGAAGTGATCCCAGAGGTCCTTTGGCCACACTTTGAAAACTGCTACTATCATATATTAACACATGTATGTGGAATCTAGAGAAATGGTATAGATAATATTATTTGCAAAGCAGAAATAGAGACACAGACGTAGAGAACAAATGTATGGATACCAAAGAGGAAAGGGGAGGGTGGGAGGAATTGGCATATTGGGATTGACACATACACACTATTGATACTATGTATAAATAGACAACTGATGGGAACATAATGTATAACAGGGAACTCTACTTAATGCACTGTGGTGTCCTAAATAGGAGGGGAATCCAAAAGAGAGGGGATATATGTGTATATATGGCTGATTCATTTTGCTGTGCAGTAGAAGCTAACACAACATTGTAAAGCAACTATACTCCAATAAAAAACAAGAAAAGAAAAGAAAAAAAAGAAACTAAAAGAAAGAAAACTGCTACTGTGGTATCTTGCTGCTCAAAGTATGGTGCAGCAGCACCAATATCACCAGGATCTGAATCAGAATGTACAGTTTAATAAGATCCTCAAGTGGTTCCATTGCTCAGGAAAGTTTGAGAGGCACTGTTTAAGGAAAAACCTCAGTCTTTCCTCCTTTTTACCACCCTCACAACACTTCTGACACCAGATGTGTGGGGGTTTTCCCCCACCAAGCAATTCTCTGTGACACCAGCTGGGTGTCCTACAACTTAACTCCATTCTGACACCATCTACCTGAAGATAGTGTCAAATCCCACAGGTTAAGGACACAGTCCCACACAATGCCATCCCACTTCACATGCCAATCATAAGTCCAAGTTGTTACCAGTGCTTCTGACCTATCAGCTATAAATCTGAGGTTTCCATGACCCTCTCCTCAGATTTGATTAATTTGCTAGAGTGGCTCACAGAGTCCAGGGAAACAAGTTTACCAGTTTATTAATGGGTATGATAAAGGATAAAGATGGACATCCAGATGAAGAGATACATAGGGTGAGGTGTGGGAAGATTTTTAGCACAGGAGTTTTGTCCCTGTGGATCTGGGGATGTGCTCACGAATGTGGAAGCTCTCCGAGCCCCATACTATTGGGATTTTTTGGAGGCTTCCTCATACAGGAATGATCAATTATTAATTCCATTTCCAGCCCCTTCCCCCTCTCTGGAAAATGGAGGGGTGAGACTGAAAATTCCAAGCATCTAATCATGCCTTGGTCTTTCTGGTGACCAGCCCCCATCCAGGAGCACACCAAGAGGCACCTTATTAGAACAAATTTCCTATCACCCAGGAAATTCCAAGGGATTTAGGAACTCTGTTGCAGGAACTGTGGTGAAAGACCAAATACTAGAACAAAAGATGCTCCTAATGCTCTTTTTTTCAATTTTATTTTATTTTTTATACAGCAGGTTCTTATTAGTCATCAATTTTCTACACATCAGTGTATACATGTCAATCCCAATCGCCCAATTCATCACACCAACACCCCCCACTCCGCGGCTTTCCACCCTTGGTTTCCATAAATTTGTTCTCTACATCTGTGTCTCAATTTCTGTCCTACAAACTGGATCACCTGTACCATTTTTCTAGGTTCCACATATATGCGTTAATATACGATATTTGTTTTTCTCTTTCTGACTTACTTCACTCTCTATGACAGTCTCTAGATCCATCCACGTCTCAACAAATGACCCAAGTTCATTCCTTTTTATGGCTGAATAATATTACATTATATATATATACCACATCTTCTTTATCCATTCGTCTGTCAATGGGATTTAGGTTGCTTCCATGACCTGGCTATTGTAAATAGTGCTGCAGTGAACATTGAGGTGCATGTGTCTTTTTGAATTATGGTTTTCTCTGGGTATATGCCCAGTAATGGGATTGCTGGATCATATGGTAATTCTACTTTTAGTTTTTTAAGGAACCTCCATACTGTTCTCCATAGTGGCTGTATCAATTTACATGCCCACCAACATTGCAAGAGGGTTCCTTTTTCTCCTCACCCTCTCCAGCATTTGTTGTTTGTAGATTTTCTGATGAAGCCCATTCTAACTGGTGTGAGGTGATACCTCATTGTAGTTTTGATTTGCATTTCTCTAATAATTAGTGATGTTGAGCAGCTTTTCATGTGCTTCTTAGCCATCTGTATGTCTTTGGAGAAATGTCTATTTAGATCTTCTTCCCATTTTTGGATTGAGTTGTTTATTTCTTTAATATTGAGCTGCATATGCTGTTTATATATTTAGGAGATTAATCCTTTGTCCATTGATTCTTTTGCAAATATGTTCACCCATTCTGAGGCTTGTCTTTTGGTCTTATTTATGGTTTCCTTTACTGTGCTAAAGCTTTGAAGTTTCATTAGGTCCCATTTGTTTATTTTGTTTTTTTATTTCCATTTCTCTAGGAGGTGGATCAAAAAGATGTTGCTGTGATTTATGTCAAAGAGTGTTCCTCCTATGTTTTCCTCTAAGAGTTTTGTAGTGTCCGGTCTTTTTTTTTTTTTTTAACATCTTTATTGGAGTATAATTGCTTTACAATGGTATGTTAGTTTCAGTTTCACAACAAAATGAATCAGTTATATATATACATATGTTCCCATATCTCTTCCCGCTTGCGTCTCCCTCCCTCCCACTCTCCCTATCCCACCCCTCCAGGCGGTCACAAAGCACCGAGCTGATCTCCCTGTGCTATGCAGCTGCTTCCCACCAGCTATCTACCTTACGTTTGGTAGTATATATATGTCCATGCCTCTCTCTCGCTTTGTCACAGTTTACCCTTCCCCCTCCCCATATCCTCAAGTCCATTCTCTAGTAAGACTGTGTCGTTATTCCTGTTTCACCCCTAGGTTCTTCATGACATTTTTTTTTCTTAAATTCCATATATATGTGTTAGCATATGGTATTTGTCTCTCTCTTTCTAACTTACTTCACTCTTTATGACAGACTCTAGGTCTATCCACCTCATTACAAATAGCTCAATTTCGTTTCTTTTTATGGCTGAGTAATATTCCATTGTATATATGTGCCACATCTTCTTTATCCATTCATCCGATGACGGGCACTTAGGTTGTTTCCATCTCCGGGCTATTGTAAATAGAGCTGCAATGAACATTTTGGTACATGACTCTTTCTGAATTCTGGTTTCCTCAGGGTATATACCTAGTAGTGGGATTGCTGGGTCATATGGTAGTTCTATTTGTAGTTTTTTAAGGAACCTCCATACTGTTCTCCATAGTGGCTGAACCAATTCACATTCCCACCAGCAGTGCAAGAGTGTTCCCTTTTCTCCACACCCTCTCCAGCATTTATTGTTTCTAGATTTTTTGATGATGGCCATTCTGACTGGTGTGAGATGATATCTCATTGTAGTTTTGATTTGCATTTCTCTAATGATTAATGATGTTGAGCATTCTTTCATGTGTTTGTTGGCAGTCTGTATATCTTCTTTGGAGAAATGTCTATTTAGGTCTTCTGCCCATTTTTGGATTGGGTTGTTTGTTTTTTTGTTATTAAGCTGCATGAGCTGCTTATAAATTTTGGAGATTAATCCTTTGTCAGTTGCTTCATTTGCAAATATTTTCTCCCATTCTGAGGGTTGTCTTTTGGTCTTGTTTATGGTTTCCTTTGCTGTGCAAAAGCTTTGAAGTTTCATTAGGTCCCATTTGTTTATTTTTGTTTTTATTTCCATTTCTCTAGGAGGTGGGTCAAAAAGGATCTTGCTGTGATTTATGTCATAGAGTGTTCTGCCTATGTTTTCCTCTAAGAGTTTGATAGTTTCTGGCCTTACATTTAGGTCTTTAATCCATTTTGAGCTTATTTTTGTGTATGGTGTTAGGGAGTGATCTAATCTCATACTTTTACATGTACCTGTCCAGTTTTCCCAGCACCACTTATTGAAGAGACTGTCTTTTCTCCATTGTATACCTTTGCCTCCTTTGTCATAGATTAGTTGACCATAGGTGTGTGGGTTTATCTCTGGGATTTCTATCTTGTTCCATTGATCTATGTTTCTGTTTTTGTGCCAGTACCATATTGTCTTGATTACTGTAGCTTTGTAGTATGGTCTGAATTCAGGGAGTCTGATTCCTCCAGCTCCGTTTTTGTCCCTCAAGACTGCTTTGGCTATTTGAGGTCTTTTGTGTCTCCATACAAATTTTAAGATTTTTTGTTCTAGTTCCCTAAAAAATGCCATTGATAATTTGATAGGGATTGCATTGAATCTGTAGATTGCTTTGGGTAGCATAATCATTTTCACAATAGTGATTCTTCCAATCTAAGAGCATGGTATATCTCTCCATCTGTTGGTATCACCTTTAATTTCTTTCATCAGTGTCTTACAGTTTTCTGCACACAAGTCTTTTGTCTCCCTAGGTAGGTTTATTCCTAGGTATTTTATTCTTTTTGTTGCAGTGGTAAATGGGAGTGTTTCCTTAATTTCTCTTTCATATTTTTCATCATTAGTGTATAGGAATGCCAGAGATTTCTGTGCATTAACTTTGTATCCGGCAACTTTACCAGATTCATTGATTAGCTCTAGTAGTTTTCTGGTAGCATCTTTAGGATTCTCTATGTATAGTATCATGTCATCTGCAAACAGTGACAGTTTTACTTCTTTTAAATTTGTATTGCTTTTATTTCTTTTTCTTCTGTGATTGCTGTGGCTAGGACTTCCGAAACTATGTTGAATAATAGTCGTGAGATTGGAAATCCTTGTCTTGTTCCTGATCTTAGAGGAAATGATTTCAATTTTTCACCATTGAGAATGATGTTTGCTGTGGGTTAGTCATATATGGCCTTTATTACGTTGAGGTAGGTTCTCTCTATGCCCACTTTCTGAAGAGTTTGGATCATAAACCAGTGTGGATTTTTTTCAAAAGCTTTTTCTGCATCTATTGAGATGATCATGTGGTTTTTATTCTTCAATTTGTTAATATGGTGTATCACATTGATTGATTTGTGTATATTGAAGAATCCTTGCATCCGTGGGATAAATCCCACTTGATCATGGTATGATCCTTTTAATGTTGGATTCTATTTGCCAGTATTTTGTTGAGGATTTTTGCATCTATATTCATCAGTGATATTAGTCTGTAATTTTCTTTTTTTTTAGTTTCCTTGTCTGGTTTTGGTATCTGGGTGATGGTGGCCTTGTAGAATGAGTTTGGGAGTGTTTCTTCCTGTGCAGTTTTTTGGAAGAGTTTGAGAAGGATGGGTGTTAGCTCTTCTCTAAATGTTTGATAGAATTCGACTGTGAAGCCATCTAATCCTGGACTTTTGTTTGCTGGAAGATTTAAAAATCACAGTTTCAATTTCATTATTTGTGATTGGTCTGTTCATATTTTCTAATTCTTCCTCATTCAGTCTTGGAAGGTTATACCTTTCTAAGAATTTGTCCATTTCTTCCAGGTTGTCCATTTTATTGGCATAGTGTTGCTTGTAGTAGTCTCTTGGGATGCTTTGTATTTCTTCTGTGTCTGTTGTAACTTCTCTTTTTTCGTTTCTAATTTTATTGATTTGAGTCCTTTCCCTCTTTTTCTTGATGAGTCTGGCTAATGGCTTATCAATTTTGTTTATCTTCTCAAAGAACCAGCTTTTAGTTTTATTGATCTTTGCTATTGTTTTCTTTGTTTCTATTTCACTTATTTCTGCCCTGATCTTTATGACTTCTTTCCTTCTGCTAACTTTGTGTTTTGCATGTTCTTCTTTTGCTAGTTCCTTTAGGTGTAAGGTTAGATTGTTTACTTGAGATGTTTCTTGTTTCTGGAGCTAGGCTTGTATAGCTATAAATTTCCCTCTTAGAACTCCTTTTGCTGCATCCCATAGGTTTTGGATCATTGTGTTTTCATTGTCATTTGTCCCTAGGTGTTTTTGTATTTCCTCTTTGATTTCTTCAGTGATCTCTTGCTAATTTGTTAACGTATTGTTTAGCCTTCATGTGTTTGTGTTTTTTACTTTTTTTCCCTGTAATTGATTTTTAATCTCATAACGTTGTGGTCAGCAAGGATGCTGGATATGATTTCAATTTTCTTAAATTTACTGAGGCTTGATTTGTGACCCAAGATGTGATCTATCCTGGAGAATGGTCCATGCACACTTGAGAAGATAGTGTAATCTGCTGTTTTTGGATGGAATGTCCTATAAATATCAATTAAATCTATCTGGTCTATTGTGTCATTTAAAGCTTTTGTTTCCTTATTTATTTTCATTTTGGATGACTATCCATTAGTGTAAGTGAGGTGTTAAAGTCCCCCACTATTATTGTGTTACTGTCAATTTCCTCTTTTATAGCTGTTAGCAGTTGCCTTATGTATTGAGGTGCTCTTATGTTGGGTACATATATATTTATAATTGTTATATCTTCTTCTTGGATTGATCCCTTTGTCATTATGTAGTGTCCTTCCTTGCCTCGTATAATGTTATTTATTTTAAAGTCATTTTATCTGATATGAGTATAGCTACTCCAGCTTTCTTTTGATTTCCATTTGCATGGAATATCTTTTTCCATCCCCTCACTTTCAGTCTCTATGTGTCCCTGGGTCTCAAGTGGGTCTCTTGTAGACAGCATATACATGGGTCTTGTTTTTGTATCCATTCATGAAGCCTGTGTTTTGGTTGGAACATTTAATCCATTCACATTTAAGGTAATTATCGATATGTATGTTCCTATGACCATTTTCTTAATTGTTTTGGGTTTGTTTTTGTAGGTCCTTTTCTTATCTTGTGTTTCACACTTAGAGAAGTTCCTTTAGAATTTGTTGTAGAGCTGATTTGGTGGTGCTGAATTCTCTTAGCCTTTTCTTGTCTGTAAAGCTTTTGATTTCTCCATCGAATATGAATGAGATCCTTGCCGGGTAGAGTAATCTTGGTTGTACGTTCTTCCCTTTCATCACTTTAACTATATCATGCCATACCCTTCTGGCTTGTAGAGTTTCTGATGAGAAATCAGCTGTTAACCTTATGGGAGTTCCCTTGTATGTTATTTGTCATTTTTCCCTTGCTGCTTTCAATAATTTTTCTTTGTCTTTAATTTTTGCCTATTGGATTACTATGTGTCTTGTCATGTTTCTCCTTGGGTTTGTCCTGTATGGGACTCGCTGCGCTTCCTGGACTTGGGTGGCTATTTCCTTTCTCATGTTAGGGAAGTTTTCGACTATAATCTCTTCAAATATTTTCTCTGGTCCTTCCTCTCTCTCTTCTCCTTCTGGGACCCCTGTAATGTGAATGTTGTTGCGTTTAATGTTGTCTCAGACGTCTCTTAGGCTGCCTTCATTTCTTTTCGTTCTTTTTTCTTTATTCTGTTCCATAGCAGTGAATTCCACCATTATGTCTTCCAGGTCACTTATCTGTTCTTCTGCACCAGTTATTCTGCTATTGATTCCTTCTAGTGTAGTTTTCATTTCAGTTATTGTATTGTTCATCTCTGTTTGTTTGTTCTTTAATTCTTCTAGTTCTTTGTTAAACATTTCTTGCATCTTCTCGAGCTTTGCCTCCATTCTTTCTCCGAGGTCCTGGATGATCTTCACTATCATTATTCTGAATTGTTTTTCTGGAAGGTTGCCTATCTCCTCTTCATTTAGTTGTTTTTCTGGGGTTTTATCTTGTTCCTTCTTCTGGTTCATATCCCTCTGCCTTTTCATCTTGTCTATCTTTCTGTGAATGTGGTTTTTGTTACACAGGCTGCAGGATTGTAGTTCTTCTTGCTTCTGCTGTCTGCCCTCTGGTGGATGAGGCTATGTAAGAGGCTTGTGCAAGTTTCCTGATGGGTGGGACTTGTGGTTGGTAGAGCTGACTGTTGCTCTGGTGGGCAGAGCTCAGTAAAACTTTAATCTGCTTGACTGCTGATGGGTCGGGCTGGGTTCACTCCCTGTTGGTAGTTTGGCATGAGGCAACCCAACACTGGAGCCTACCTGGGCTCTTTGGTTGGGCTAATGGCAGACTCTGGGAGGGCTCACGCCAAGGAGTACTTCCCAGAACTTCTGCTGCCAGTGTCCTTGTCCCCACAGTGAGCCACAGCCACGCCCCTCCTCTACAGGAGACCCTCCAACACTAGCAGATAAGTCTGGTTCAGTCTCCCCTGGGTCACTGTTCCTTCCCCTGGTTCCCGATGTGCACACTACTTTGTGTGTGCCCTCCAAGAGTGGAGTCTCTGTTTCCCCCATCCTGTCAAAGTCCTACAGTCAAATCCCACTAGCCCTCATAGTCTGATTCTCAAGGAATTCCTCCTCCCTTTGCCAGACCCCCAGGTTTGGAAGCCTGACATGGGACTCAGAACCTTCACTGCAGTGGGTGGACTTCTGTGGTATAAGTGTTCTGCAGTCTATGAGTCATCCACCCAGCAGTGATGGGATTTGATTTTACTGTGATTGTGCCCCTCCTACCAACCCATTGTGGCTTCTCCTTTGTCTTTGCATGTGGGGTATCTTTTTTGGTGAGTTCCAGTGTCTTCCTGTCGATGATTGTCCAGCAGCTAGTTGTGATTCTGGTGTTCTCGCAAGAGGGAGTGACAGCACGTCCTTCTACTCCACCAGCTTGGTTCAGGCTCTGCTCCTAGTGCTCTTAACACTTAGGAAATTCTAAGGGTTTTAAGAGCTCTGTGCCAGGAATGGGGATAAAGACCAACTATACAAATTATTATAAATTACAATATCACATGCACTTACTTCTTCAGAACTGTATGTTCTCTGAGTCATTACATGTCTGAAAATGTCTTTATTCCAGCCACATGTTGACTTGATAGTTTGGCTTGGTACAGGCTAGATGCTAGGTTGAAAGTCATTTTACTTTTCAATTTCTGTTTTCCCAGAAAAGAAATCAATTGTATCTGCTGGGATAGTGGGGGATATTATTTACCTTGGCAGGCTTGGGGAAGGGATGTAGGGGATTTGGATCTCCCTGTAAGTAAAATTTCAACTAATGTCTATGTTTTTAGCCCCTTGCCTCATCTTTACCTTCCTTAGAACTTTGTTCCTCTGTGTCCTGAGGTTTTCCAGGGTCTATACGGGAAAACCCCTCCTCATTCTTATCCCCCTCTACTCCATAAAGCACCCAATTTATAGCTTCCTCTTTTCCTCCCATTCTCTTTGGATTTTTGGTTTATAATTTTATTACTTCACTGTTCTTTTGGTGGTGTTTCAATGTTTGTGTTTGCTCAGAAGTTTGTCAAATGGTTTTAATTACCAGAACAATACAAAATTTTCTGCTCTCTGGTTGGCCTAAAAGAGTTTTTCTAGTCCATCTTTAATTTTTATTTTGTATATGAATTTTATAATCAACTTGCCTAGTCTCCCCCCCTTACATCCCTCCAAAACCCATTGGGATTTTATTGAGATTGTATACTTTTATTGTTTAATTTAGGGAGAATTGACATCTTTAAACTATTAGTCTTTCAAGAACAGAATATGTTTTTCCATTTATTCAATTATTCTATTATGTTCTTCAGTAGAATTTTAAAGTTTACTTTTGACAGATTTTGCCCTTGTCTTGTATTTTATCTCTTTGGTTGCTATTATAAATGAGATCATATTTTCTAATATATTTTGTAATTGTTTGGTGTTTTACTTACCGTTGTATCAATGAAGTCTTCTTTGATCTTGAGGTATAAAAATCTCTCTAGTATTTTAGAATGTACTAACTAGATTTTTGTTTAGTTTTAAAAGTAATACATGGCATTGTAAAAATGATTGAAAATATAGAAGGGTATACAATGAAAAGTAAATTTCCCTCTTATCCTGGTCCCCCAATTAACCCTCAGAGTTTATCACTGTGGATGATTTCTTGTATAATCCTTCCCGAACTTTTTTTCTCTTTTGCTTACACATGGATATATGTATATGCAATAAGATGTTGAAGTAGTACCCTTCCTTTTGAGTGAGGCCTAAAGGCCTGAAAAAGTACTGTAGATGCTTTATACTTATACTGGGCCAACTGCCTTTGTAGGTTGTGCTGAGAGACGGTGAGAGAGGATTGGCTGTATTAGCAACCTTCTCCTGGCCAATAAGAGTAGTGGGCGTAGAGGCTGAGAGGTTTCTTCAGAGGGTGTTGTCAGTGTGCTTGGCCAAGTGAGAGGGCTTTAAGTCCGTCTCCCAGAGGGCTGGACCTTGTTACCTGGTATCTGTTAGAAATAAAGATGCATCTGTTTCTGTCTGCAGAAGGTGAAAAGGTTGTTTTGAACTGTCTACCTGGGGGTTGAATGAAGAGAGGTGGCTACCTTAGAACTGGGCTGCCTTTTCAGTAGCTGTGTAGCAAAAATGCGTGTTTTGAGGGGACCAGATGTGGATTCTCTTGGGTTTGGGAGTAGCTTAGGGTTGCTTTGGGTTCCACCAAAGAAGATTTCCTGGTAGGACCATGAGATCCCAACAGAGTGAATGTGTGGGCCTGAGGAAGACGTTGTCTACAGCCAGACAAGAGACAGCTCCTGGGGTAAGGGAGCCATAACTATCAGTCCTCAGTGCGAGGAGCTTCAAAAAGGGAGGGAAAAAAAGAAAAATCAAATCTTATAATAGATCTCTGTAAAACATCTGGAAACTCTGCATCTTCACACTCAGAGAACCAGGCTCCATTACCTCTGCATCAGCCACAGAAGACTACCCTCTCCCTATAGGCCCTCTTCCCCTGCACTCTAACGTGGGGTGGGTGGGCCAGAAACTGCATCCAGCAAGCGACTGAGGAAGGTGAGTGGGGAAGAGAGAGCATCCAAATTCGCCCCACCATAGCCCCACCCCCAACAGCACCAACCAGCAGACAGCAGGCCTAGACTGCCAGAGAAGGGAAGTTTGACCCTGGATGAGACTGGAGTTTTAGCTATTATACTCGATGGATTGTTAAATTACTAAAATGAGGTTTTTGTTATAACTGAATGTGAGTGGGGGCTTTTAAATTATCTAGGAGTGGCTGGAAACTATAGGGCCTGCCAGCAATTTCATCTGGAGTGCAGAAAAAGAACAAGTACACAAGGTGAGTTTAAGCAGGAGTGGTGGGAAAAAATGAACTTACTTTTTTCATGGCCCATATTCTACTTGATTATTGGCTCCATCCCAAAAAAACCAACCTCCACCCCCCCACCCCCAAACCCAAAAACCTCCACAAATAGGGCCATACTATACCTATTGTTCTGTACCTTGCTTTTTATGTAATAACATATCTTAGAGATGTTTCCTTACAAGGACAATATGTATCTATTTTTTGAGACTGTTATGTAGTATTACATTGTATGTACAAACCATATTTATTTAAACATTCCTCTATTTTTAAACAATTAGGATTTTTCCAATCCTAATCCCAAATCCTTGTTTCTACATATAATGTGGAAACGAATATCCTTCTTGAGTTTTTTGCTTGCATGTGAGAGAGTATTTATAGAAAACCTTTCTGGAAGTAAGATTGCTAAATTAATGAATATGTAAATCTTAAATTTATGATCCTTCAAAGAAATTTCATCAATTTATATTGCTACCAATAGTTTCTTCATAACCATGCAGGTATTGTGTATCATTGAATCATTTAATCTTTTCCAGTATGAGAGGTTTAAAAAAATAGTACCTTAGCAATTCATAAATTATGAGATTGAGCATGTTTTCATATGTTGGTAAGTCATTTGTATTTCTTCGTCTATAAATTGCCTATTTATGTCTTTATGGGTTGATTTTAAAAATTGTATTATTAACACTATTTTTGAGTGGGAAGTCAGCCAGTGAGTGAGAGGGTAGGAAAGGAGAGAGGGAGCTGTACCCAGTGCTGGGAGCACTAAATGTGGCCAGGAAGATCTGTCTTGCTCAGATCTTTAATCTGCCTTCTTTGGGTTTGTGTCTCAATGTCTGGGTTTGAAACTCTCATAGGTTACCTTAGTCTTCCCTCCCCCTCCTACCCTGTCACCAGCACTGTGGGCACATATTAGTCAGTACTATGCAGGTGAGTGATGTTCAGTTACCAAGGGCAGGGGCACTGTGCTGGTTATCATCTACCTGCACCCTTCTGCATGCTGCCCTGTGCACTGGGAAGCTGACCTGCATGCCCTTACATCAGTTCACTTCCTTCAGTCTCCACAGGAGATGGGAGGGAGAGAGGGAGAGTCAAGCCAATGTACATTTCCTTTCTCCCTGTGTGACTGCCACAAGTAGCTGTGGCCCTTGACCAAAGGCCTCAGCTTTTGACAGACCTCCTCTCAACTTAGCCTCCTCAACTTTGAGTTCCCTTAACCACACCTCCTTTACCCCTTCAGTCCTAGAGGTGAGATGATGGCTGTTTCTGACTTTGGGCTACCACACTACTCCTTGTGAAGTCCCTCCTCCTTGCCTACATTTTTGTAAATAGTCCCTTAGTAAACTGCTCTCAAATTATCCAAAGTTGCATGTGACATCTCAGTTCAGGATGCTGGGGCCTTGGCTGATACAGGCATCTCATGCTTAGCTGTATCCAGGGAGTCCTAAATAGGAAGAAAATTAAGCAGCACCCAAGGCTGGTTTTAGATCCTTCAGCTGCTCTCAAAAGGGGTCACACAGAGTGGTACCAGGGACCAGTCAGCCCCACACTACACCATACTAGATGGACCCTAAGAGCTGTATTTTGATAATGATGGCACCTAGGACCAGGTGGAGGAAGGTTATAGTACCTGAGCAGTGAGATGCTCCTGGATTTACTTTAGCCCCTGATGACCAACATAATTGAAAAAATTGTATTGGATGGAGCTCTGGGCCAACAGAGGTGGCTCTGTGCTTGAGGAAGAGGTGTCAACCACAGTAGAACTCTGTGATCCATCCCTGGGGCTTGGGTGAAGCTGGCTTCAGTGGGGATCCTAGGAGTGAGGGTGGCAATAACTCTAGGAGGGGCAGGGCATGAGGAGGATGGGATAGATTGGGGGATGGAAGGTGACCAGAATGTCTCAGCTGCAGGAGGACTCTGGGTAATGTTGGATTCAAGTCCAAAGCATCCCCAAGAGGCTGCCTGTGCCACAGTGCAGGTAGTGGAGCCTGGCTGGGTAGAAATCTGAGAAGATGCTGGGGTCAGGGAAGAAGTTAGGGTTGTAGCCAGTGGTCCAGCCTTTAGTACGTGGCTCACAGCCTGTGGGAGTCCAGGCTGTGAGAGAATTCCTTCCATTGCTGTTCCTGAGAGGCTCCAGGGAATGCTCACATGTCCTCCATATCCTTTCATTCCCACATGCAGCTGTAGCCAGTAGCTCCTCTGCTGGTCAATACTTGTCATTACTCTTTTTCCAGAAGTGACCTACTTTTTCTCTCCAAAGAACAGCCTAGAGCAGGCTTTACCTGAAGACTTGGTGAGAACAGGTGGTAATTACCGTGCAGAAAAGGAAAATTCAAACTGCATGGTAGAGATCATGCCTCCTAGAGTTCCTTCCCGGAGGTTTTTCCCTTCCCCCACTCTGTCTTTAGCTTCTTAGCTGGGCTGCCTTTTAATCTTTAATAAATTAATTAGTTTACTTTTATTGTGGTAAAATGTACATAACATCAAATTTACCATTTTGATCATTTTAAGTGTACAGGTACAATTTAGGTGGCATTAGTTATATTTACTATGTTGTACAACCATCACCACTATCCATTTCCAGAACTTTTTCATCACCTGAACAGAAATTCTATATGCATTGAACAATGACTTCTCATTTCTCCATCCCTGCCACCTCTGGTGACCTTTATTCCACCTTCTGTAACTGGGTCATCATTTTTCAGGATCCACCTCTGCTGGGTCTTGAGAGAAGAAAGTAACTTCTTCCTCCTTTCTTCAAGGGTAAAATAAAAAGACGAAAATAAAACAAAAAAGAGATATGGCTTAACACATAAACCAGTATCTTTAATCTCTGAATTATTATGACAACTCTGTGATTTAAGCAGAGAAAACTGGACATAATATAATCATTTTGCGCTAATTACTGGAAGCTACTGTTATGAAGTGGGATAGTTTAATGGTATACTAAATGGCCGCAACTTGTGCTTTGTGAGTTGACCTTATGTCTCTTTTATAATGTTTGGCCTCCTTTCCCTGATTTTTTGCTTCACATTTGCTGTGGACTGATAAACCAGACAGTTAAACTTGTTACTATGTGGTGTAAAATAAGATCAATAAATTCTGAATGAGAAATTGAAGACTAATCCCATAAGTAGACTGCAGTAACTTTAACACCATTATTTTTGTTGTTTGGAGACCTTTATGTATGTATTTTCTCAGACTTTATTTTCACCTATATTCCAAGGAGGCGAGGTTACCAGCTAATCTAGTTCTAGATTCGGGATTTGCACTGTACATTCTAGAAGGGACTTGACTATGGTGGAATAGAGGGAGAGCAAAGAAAAGCCCCAAAGTTAGCTTCTGGCTTTGTTGACTCTGTACATTGGGTACAGGATATGATTAACTGTTATGGCCAAAGGGCAGTGTGGCCAACAGATTTAGAAGAGACACTGTGGGCAGATGACCACCCTGACAGACTGGATCCCCAAGCACAGTTCTGTGGGGGTCCTGGGCTGTTTGGGTGCACTCCTTAGTACTGATGACATATTTAAGATCATTTAAAAATCAAAATGGAGTAACTATGGTTCAGGCATCCAAAATGGAGCCAGGTAGCCATTGTGGATATGGTTTCAGACATGTTTTTGCATCACTGAGAAGTTAAATTTTCTCTAAACTGTATCAAACTCAAGGACACTACCAGACATTTTCAAAACAATACCTGTTAAGCTGCTAGTTACAACCTTGTAGTTTCAAAGTAACCACAATTCTGTCCTTTGCAACTATGTAATCATTTCAGACCCCAGCCAATCCTTGTTTAATTAGCACCCATACTTCTTGCCAGCTCCAATCCTAATTCTTGACAAACAATTTATGCAACCTTGTGTTTTTTTGCCTTTATAAACCTCCTCTGTTTTGTAGTTCAGCAGAACATAATTTAAGTGCTTTTTGGATC
Source organism: Lipotes vexillifer (assembly GCF_000442215.2). NCBI lineage: Eukaryota > Metazoa > Chordata > Mammalia > Artiodactyla > Lipotidae > Lipotes > Lipotes vexillifer. The sequence goes on along the minus strand of NW_006779868.1, from coordinate 291,647 downwards.
TCCTGGGCTGCAGTCCTAACAAACCTCAAATAAATGCCTCTTTATTTCAATCAGGTTTCCATTTCTGAAGTTTTGGTTAACAGTACCTAGGCCATTCACCTTTGTTTTTTTTTTGTTTGTTTGTTTTTTAATATGTCCCATCTTTTGTCCTGGTCCTTGGTTCCTCACCTGAATCTTCTATTTCTGAGTCATATCTGTTTCTATATATCTCATTACCTTCCTAGTTCATTTTGACTCCAGCCTTCATAGTAATGCACAAACAAATCACTACTTTTGGCTCTGATGTCTTCGCACTTGCTTGGATCTGGTGGGCCTGACTTTCCTGGGCTGGGATAAAATCACATGGGACAGTCAACTGGTATATAAAAAGAGGTATATATCCGACAGGATGGTTGTTTTGTGATGATCCAGCAAGAAGATTCTCAGAAATGTGGGGGTTAATGAAAAATGGCTGATGCCACACAAACAAGCACTTATTTGTGGTCCCCAATCCAGATTCCCAGTAAGTGGGCAATGGAGCTTTGGTACCACCCTTCCTAATTCTGAGAGAAGAAAACACAGGTCTCTTGGAAGAAAGATACATGTCCTAAGGTGAAAGAGCAGAATCTTTCTTGAGGAGCTCTCTATCTCTCCTTTAGTCTAATCGGTATTGCCAATTGGCCTTCTAAGACCTTTAAGGAATGGGTGAAGTTGGGTGGGGGGGCAAAGGTCTTTTGAATTTCTATTTTTTCTTTTGGCTGCACCACATGGCATTTGGGATCTTAATTCCCCCACCAGGGATTGAACACACGCCCCCTGTAGTGGAAGCACGGAGTCTTAACCACTGGACCACCAGGGAAGTCCTGGACTTTTGAATGAGAATTGCATTGTCTGGAAAAGAGGAAGATGTAGCTCCAGTATTTACTATGTAGCTTCCTTTTTAGCCACTTACACTCCTGTGGGCAAATGCTATCCTATGGACTGGTACCTGGTCTTCCTGTGGAGTCCATAAGCAGATCTGTTAACTCTACCAAGTGAGGACTTGACTCAGAGTCACACCACTGCCTTTAGGGCCCAGGTAACAAGGGGACCCTGTTATCATCTACTGCCTAGATAATTTCAAATCTTGTCTAGACCAGCACTGTCCAGTAGAACTCTCTACAATGATGAAAAATTTTGTCTGCCACTAAAAGTGTTTTCCTAATACCCTAATCTGGGTTGGGGACTGCAAATGGGTATTTGCTGGTGTAGCTTCATCAATTTTTCAGTAAACCCCATGTTTCTTAGAATCTTTTGGTTAGATCTTGACAACCCAACCATCCCCTGTCCAGCTGACTGCAAGATCAGTGGGCTGATCTGGCTCCTTGCAATGGCTTCCAGCATGCTCCTGACACTTCTGTTCACAGCCCACATGTGGAACATTTGCTCTTCCCTCCTTGTACCCCACTTCTTGCCCAGTCACTTATCTTCCTCACTTTCTAACCATGTTCCATCTTTTTTTTTTCTTTTGGCTGCATTGGGTCTTTGTTGCTGCACGCAGCCTTTCTCTAGTTGCCGCGAGCAGGGGCTACTCTTCATTGCAGTGCGTGGGCTTCTCATTGCGGTGGTTTCTTTTGTTGTGGAGCACGGGCTTTAGGTGCACGGGCTTCAGTAGGTACAGCACGCAGTCTCAGTAGTTGTGGCACGCAGGCTCAGTAGTTGTGGCACATGGGCTTAGTTCCTCTGCATCATGTGGGATCTTCCTGGACCAGAGATCAAACCTGTGTCCACTGCATTGGCAGGCGGATTCTTAACGACTGTGCCACCAGGGAAGTCCCTAACCATGTTCCATCTTGAACTCACTGGCGGAACCTTGGGAAAATTGTACTTCATAATGTGTAAAACAGAAGAGTCTCTAAGGACAAAAACCACTTGCTCTCATGTGTATAAGGTGATTTGCCAGATCCTTCCAGCCCTGTCCTTGGTCTCTGTTAAGCAGAGGTAATAATTAGGATAATAACAATAATACAAATGGAAACAATCCTTCCTGCTAGAAGAATACAAAGAGATAATACATGTAAAATTACTTTGAAAATTTAGAAATGCTCTAAAATTTAAAGTATCATAGTTATCATAGTTATTAAATCCTTGTTTTCCTCTTGGATGGGCCACCAATAAGTATTGCTCATTTTAGCCATCCCTTTTTGCTTTTTATTTTTCTCTTCCTTATTTCTTCTGGGCCAAGTAGAAGGTAGCTGATTAAAAAGTATCTTAGATTGAATGAGCTTCCCCCTCATGGTCTCCTTCAAAGTGCTTTCCTGTTGTCTTCTTTTATCTGAGTCACATTCAGAAATAGTTGGCTTTCTAGCTGGTTTGAAGAAACCACTTTCAAATTACTTGATAGAATAAAAAAAAAATCCAGACTCTGAAAACCCGCAGGGCCTTGTGCATCCTATTGGCCATTTCCTTAAATGACATGAAGGAGGGTATGAATCTGATGACAAGCATGGCTGCAGTGAACAAATTCACCAAATTTGGACAAGTGACAGAGGACCCAGGATACTGAGGGTGATTTTAAAAGTACTCAGGGCTCCAGTAAGCACATTTTGGAGGAGGGCATTTTATAGGAATTTTTATACTGAATGTCACCAGAAATGCACTTTAAAAGATAAACAGAATATTATATTTTTAAATATTTTATAGCACAGAGCAAGAATTATTTTAAGTGAGTAGACACTGAGGTGCAGAGTATAAAGAAAGAAAATTCTCCATAACCATTTATCTTGCTGGACTTAGAAGAGTTGAGTTACAGTTACAAATCACAGCCCTCTTAGGTATTCAGTTTCCTGTGGTATTTAAATGAGAAAATGTATTTTGGGGAATATTTACACAATAATAATAAAGTGGTGTTCAATTGCAGATGACAAAAACCAGGGTTGATTAAAATATTTTAATATGTGAATTGGATTTGTAAATTTTGTTTAAATATTTTCTGTTCATTATTGACATTAAAGAGGACAGAAGTGAAATCAAGAGGAAGGAAGGCCATCTAGGTGCTGAGATCAGGGCCCCAGAGGTGTCAGGCCATTATATTCCTGGTTGGGTCTTTGCTTTTTTTGCCAGAAATTCAGAGACAGTCTCAGAAAAACCAAGTCCAAAGGAGATTTATGCATATGAGCACTCCATACCCCTGCAAGAGTGAGGACCTTGAAGATTGTCCCTGCAGAGGGCTGTGGACAAGGATGAGTGTCAGGTGCAGTCCATTGCCACTGCTGTGGCCCTTGGTCTACCTTTCCTTGGTCTAACTGGGGCTTCCTCTGGCTGAGGTCCCTGGCTGGGCCATTTGAAGAACCTGTGTTTTCTCTTTCATCTCAAGTTTCTGTAGCCAGTGTTGCCTAGGTTTCCTATCAGAATCTACCCTCTGCACCCCATGCCAAGAATTCCAGATAAACATGCTGCCTAGGGGAAGATGTTCCCAGATATATAGAGAAAGAAGTGACCTCTGTTCTGTTTAGGACTGTACAATTGATCTAGTGCTCCCTCCTGAGTTTGAGGCCAAGGTTATTGGCAAGTCATCTGCACTTGCTCATGGAATGGGCTCATCAGGCTTTCCCTCTCTGCTAGTCAAGATGCTGACAAGGTGTGGGAGCTTCCTGGTTAGTTGAAGGCGTCTAGTGATTCCTGGATAGGCTTCATGAAAATTATGGTATTTTGTTCCTTACTTTCCACCCAGTCTTCTCTTGTAACCAAGATCCTTAAGAAAGAAAAGGTGGGGGTGGGGGTGTTCTGCAGTTGCAGAATTCTAGTGGCCAAGACAGCTGAAAACATACAGATCTTCACTAATTCTAGTTTATCTGATCCCACCCAGGCTTGCATGGCCAAGGCCAATGCCCACAGCACAGCACTGGAAGCCATATTATCAAGGGAAATCTCAGGTCTGGCAGTCTCTGTCCTGTTGCTTCTTTTCTTGGGAGCTGGTCCTGGTAGAGGTCAACCATCTGGTGTGGGGCTGAGAGTTGCTCACTATCCAGCTTGCTTCCATCTTCCAAAGAGTCTACCTTGAGGGTACCTGAACCATGTAAACTGGGAGAGCCATGCTGGATATGGCCACAAGTTACAAGTCTTAGTTTCTTGAGTTCACTCTATTATTTGTGTGTATGTGTGTATGTGTATGTGTGTGTGTGTGTGTGTGTGTGTGTGTGTGTGTATGTAATATGACATAGCAAATACAGCCTATATATTATATATAATATATACAGTATATATATATATATATATATATATATATATAAAATATATTTGGACAGTGAGGTTGTGAGAGAGGAGGGGAAGAATGCAGGTATACACTGTGTATATGTTATCATCTTATCTGAAATCAGGGATATGTAACTTAATGTTTTTATTTATTTATTTATTAGTTCAAACAAGTATTTATTAAATGCTTAAAAATGTATAACACTGTGCTAAGAATGAAGGTGGGATACAGGACTTCGAAAGGTAAAAACGATATGTGTCCTGTCTTCAAAAAGCTCAGCATCTATGGGGGAGACAGGCACATAACTTATCAAATTTTACATCTTACAAAAATTAAGTATCAAAAGAGAGATATAAACTAAATATTGTGGCAGTTTCAATGAGAAAAGGATCAATTCTGTCGATGGGGATTAGGGGCCATGTTCCTGAGGAGGTAACCTTTGAGGTGGCCTTGAGAATATGAATAAAATTTCATTTCAATAGTTATGAAAAGAGTTAGTTTTGGCAGCAACACTCTTAACAACTTGTGTTTATTTATCAGTTCCCCACTGACTGAGTAGCCTCACACACTTTGTTGTATTCAATTAGAACAATAACTTTGCAAAGTTAAGGGGATATTATTATTATTTTAAGGTCAAATTTTGGCTTAGAGAAGTTCTATGACTTACCTACGAGGACACATTATTTAGTCGGGGTGGGGAAATGTAGATGTGGAACCAATATCTTCTATCTGCAAGTACTGTGAGAGCCCTTCCCCTGCCCACCCCTGCTTTTAGCAGGCTAACTAGAGGTGCATTCCTGGAGTTTACCAACTGTTGGTCATTCACAGCCTTACTAACTAGCCTCAGCAACTACTGATGGTGCACAAAGTGTGGTCGCCAGACAGCAGTATCAACATCACCTGGGAACTTGTTAGAAATATAAATTCTCAGACCCCTTTCATACCTGCTGAATCAGAAATGCCAACAATGTGTTTTAACAAGCCCCCCAGGTGATTCTGATGCAAGTTTAAATGTGACCTAAACACTACACATTTGAGGGTTCTTTTAAAGTAGATGATATGAAACCATGAGAGCTGACTCTAGAAAAAAAAAAAGCCCAATTAATCCTTACAGTATCTAGAAATTAAATTGTGTTCTCCTTTTCCTTCTGAGGATTGTTATTGAACAGGGTGATGTGGCATAGGGCTGGAATAAGTTTGACATTAAAACTGCATTTACTTCTTTCTCATTGAGAAAACAGATACATTCAAAGCCACAGGGAACATAGGACTCAGCTTTCAAAAGTCAAGGGCTCCAAGAGCTGAAGTACAAGGTCACACATTGCTTCAGAAAACAAAGGGTTAGATTTCTGACAAGGGTTACCCACAAAAGAGAGGCCTTAACCCTGAGAATTCATGAATCTGCTCTTGCGAACATGCAGTTTCCAAAGAAATTCAGCTGAAAATGGGAGATAGGCTGGTGTCTTGGAATTTCATTCCTTTGAATAGTTTGTGAGAAAAAGCAAGAGAGATAAAGTTATTCTGTTACCATGACAACTTGGAGAGGCCCAGGCTGGATAATGATACAATGGAGCTGACAAAGCTTGGCATCCTGATTCTAGATGAGAAAAATGGGGCTGTGGAGGCCTGGGGATTATGTAGAATGAATATTCTTTTCTTCCCTTAAAGTTCTGCCACATTGCCTGATTTAAAAAAAAAACCCATTAACCAGTGCACATAGTGACTATGACTGATGTACATCTATTCATGTGTTTTCCTGGAAGGCACTTCTCCCCTTTGTCTTGTTTCTATCTATCCTTTGCTGCATAGCTCCAAACGTACTTCCTTAAGGAGGGTTCCTCATTGACTGGCCCTCAGTGAACCACAGCATTGAAAGGCTCAGTCATGCATTTAGTCCCATTTTGCAATATTTTTTTAACACATACAAACTCTTTCCTTCAGGGGAGAGAAAGACAATAATGTTACTTCCTTGTGACTTCAGGGTCTAAAAATAGCAAAGCTGTCTATAATCATTTTTTTTCCTCTTTTGTTTACAATAAAAATAGCTAAGAGTTATTGAGTGCTGATTGTATACCATCCCAGTACTACTTAAAGCGTAGTTTTAAGTAGACCAGCAGCAATAACATCACCTGGGAACTTTTAAAAATGGAAATTTGAGGGCTCTACACCAGACCTGCTCAATCTGAAACTCTAGACGTTGGGGTCCAGGAATCTTTTTCTAATAAACGTTTAATAAATACCAAGTTTTCAGAATCACTGCATTAGACGCATCTAAGTGCATCATATTTTTTCTCACTTAATTTTCACAGCAACCTGGGAATTAGTATCATCTCCCTGTACACGTGGGGGAACTGAGGCACAGAAAGTATGAGTAAATTGCTCAAGGTCCCTGTAGTGTATTGTTTCCAAAGATTGTGGCAACAATCTCTTCTACTTTTCAAAGTGACTTTGTCACTTCTATCAAGAGGTGTAGTCTATTTCTCTTTTCCTTAAACTGGACTGGTCTGTGACTTGCTTTGACCAATAGAATGCAATGAAAGAGATATGGTGCAACTTCTTTTTTTTTTTAATTGAAGTATAGTTGATTTACAATGTTGTGTTAGTTACAGGTATACACCAAAGCGAATCAGTGATTCATTGTATATATATATTCTTTTTCAGATTCTTTTCCCTTTTAGGTTATTACAAAATATTAAGTAGAGTTCCCTGTGCTATATAGTAGGTCCTTGTTGGTTATCTATTTTGTACACAGTAGTGTATATATGTTAATGCCAAATTCCTAATTTATCCCTCCCCCCCATACTTTCGCCTTTGGTAACTGTAAATTTATTTTCTATGTCTGTGGGTCTATTTCTGTTTTGTAAATATGTTCATTTATATCATCTTTTTTTAAGATTCCACATATAAGCAATATCATATGATATTTGTCTTTGTCTGGCTTACTTCACTCAGTATGATAATCTCTAGGTCAATCCATGTTGCTGCAAATGGCATTATTTCATTCTTTTTTATGGCTGAGTAATATTCCATTGTGTACATGTACCGCATCTTCTTTATCCATTCCTCTGTCAATGGACATTTAGGTTTCTTCCATGTCTTGACTATTGTAAATAGTGCTGCAATGAACATTGGAGTACATGTATCTTTTCAAGTTATGGTTTTCTCTGGATATATGCTAGGGAGTGGGATTGCAGGATCATATGGTAGCTCTATTTTTAGTTTTTTAAGGTCCTCATACTGTTTTCCATAGTGGTTGCACCAATTTATATTCCCACTGGCAGTGTAGAAGGGTTCCTTTTTCTCCACACCCTCTCCAGCATTTATTATTTGTAGACTTTTTGATGATGGACATTCTGACTCATGTGAGGTGATATCTCATTGTAGTTTTGATTTGCATTTTTCTAATAATTAGTGATGTTGAGCATCTTTTCATGTGTCTCTTGGCCATCTGTATGTCTTGTTTGGAGAAATGTCTGTTTAGATCTTCTGCCAATTTTTTGATTGGGTTGTTTTTTTGATATTTGTTTTTTTTTTTTTTTTTTGCTATGAGCTGTTTGTATATTTTGGAGACTAATCCCTTGTCAGTCACATCCTTTGAAAATATTTTCTCCCATTCTTGTGGTTGCCTTTTCATTTTGTTTATGGTTTCTTTTGGAGGCCTTGCAGAGTCTGTTTTCATTCTCCTACTAACTTGACTCCCATGTAAAGTCCAGGCTGCTGGAGACAGAGGCCATATGATAATAGGGACCATGTGGAGATAGAGACCATGTGGAGGAGAACCAGAGTGTGCTAGCTGACAGCCCCACCTAAGCCTTGTCCTGTGGGTGAAGCCCTCTTGGACCTGTTAGCCCAGCCTAGTCACTAGCTGAATGCAGCCACGTGCAGGGGCCTTGCTAATGCCACATGGAGTAGAGACTTGCTTGCTGAGCCCTGCCCACATATCCAACACGAAAAATTGTATGCAATAAAATGGTGGTGTTTTAAGCCACTGACTGTTGGGATAGTTTCTTATAGAGCAATAGATAATGGAAATAGTCATATAATTTGTCAACCATAGATCCTGGAGTCCAACCCATGTACCTTTAGCTTTAGAGCTATCCATCTTAACCATTGCTCTTTTTTTTTAATTTAAAAATTTTAATTAATTAATTAATTAATTAATATTTTGGTTGTGTGGGCTCTCTGTTGCTGCATGTGGGCTTTTTCTAGTTGCAGCGAGCAGGGCCTACTCTTCATTGCACAGGCTTCTTATTGCAGTGGCTTCTCTTGTTGCAGGGCACATGGGCTTCCATAGTTGTGGCATCTGGGGTCAGTAGTTGTGGTGCACAGGCTTAATTGCTCTGCGGCATGTGAAATCTTCCTGGACCAGGGCTCAAACCTGTGTCCCGTGCATTGGCAGGTGGATTCTTAACCACTGCACCACCAGAGAAGTCCTTAACCATTGGTCTTTGCTTTGTTTCATTTTTTTTTTTTTTTGCGATATGTGGGCCTCTCACTGTCGTGGCCTCTCCCGTTGCCGGATGCGCAAGCTCAGCGCCCATGGCTCACGGGCCCAGCCGCTCCGCGGCATGCGGGATCCTCCCGGACCGGGGCACGAACCCGTATCCCCTGCACCGGCAGGCGGACTCCCAACCACTGCGCCACCAGGGAGGCCCTGTTTCATTTTTTAAAAATTAGAATTGCTATTTTATTAACATATCAGGTTTTAAACTCACGTTCTAGGGCAGACAATCTGGTAAGTTTCTTTCAGTAAACCATGTAGCATATATAACACCCATTTTTACCCTAGGCTAGGTAATAATAATAGCTAACACTTTATGGTACTTACTATACTAGGCTAATCATGCTTTGATTATGTTTTAATTTGCTAATTTTTCTCTAACTTTTGAAATACATACTTAGGTAATCAATTTTCAGCCTTTTTCTAATGCAAGTATTTAAAGGTCTACATTTTCTTCTAAGTACTACTTTAGCTGCACCCTAAAATTTTTGATATGTTATATATTAACTATCATTTCATTTAGAATAATTTTTTTCCATTTAGAATAATTTCTAATTTCCATTGTGATTTTTTTGACCCAGGAGTTTTGTTTTAGAAATATATTGCTTACTTTGGGATTTTTCTTACTATCTTTTTATCAATTATTTTCTTCCTAAAATAATTCCTTTGTGGTTGGAGGTTATATATTCTATATGATTTCAAACATTTAAAATTTATTGGTGGACTTTCCAAGACGGCAGAGGAGTAGAAGGACATGGAGTTCATCTCTCCCCACAAATGTGTCAAGAATACAACTACAAATGGAACAGTTCTCACAGAGCACCTGCTGAGCATTAGTCTGCTGAACACTAGCAGAGGACCTCAGACACCTAAAAGGACAAGAAAGATCCCCACGTAACTAGGTAGGATGAAATAAAGAAGAAAGGAAAAGGAAGAGGAGAGGAAGAAGGATGGAACTTGAGCCCCTGGCAGAGAGCTAAATGTGAGGAGAGGTTCCTGTATCTGTGGAATCCCCCTCACTGGTTGGGGGATCTACTGGGACAGAAGGGGAGTTTCAGGGGCTTGGAGGAGATCCTAGCAACCAGTCTGTGGCAGGCAGGACAGAATGAGACCTACCCAGATTGTCCATGCCACAGCACTGCACACCCCAGGCTGAGACAGTTGTCTACCACTGTGCATGGGGGCTGAGTACTGGAACATGGGGTTTGGAGAGAAAAGCCAGGGAGGGGACTGCTGTTGGCTGTGAGGAGACAGCTTGAGGGTATGGTAGTGAGGAGCTCCACAAATGGGAATGCTCGTGGAGGAAACCCAGACTACCACAGAAGAGAAGTGCCATCATTGAGTGACGTACAAAGGGCTGGGCCACCATTGCAGCCTCTTTCCTCACATGCTGGCCCTACCTCCATGGGCACTAGGGAGGGCTCCCACCAGAGCAGGCTCATGTTCCCCTGCCATCGCCTCCTCTGTCCCCACCTGCCCTGCCTGGGTGACCCACTCACCCTGATTGCCACCTCAGGTCCTTCCTGCCTGATGGGCTCGTGTGCTCCAGCAACCTCTGGGGCAGACTGTGGTGGGAGGAAGACATGCAGAGGAAGGGCTGAAACCAGGGGTTGGCCATGTGACTAAGGAAGAAGAGCTGGAATCTCTCCTCATGGCTGCACAAACTGTAGAGTTACACCTCCACTGACGGCTTCCTAAATTCAGCGTCTGAGAAATATTGAAAAGGACAACAAGTGCTCCAGCAGCTGGGATGGGTCTGGCTTTAACAGCTATGGGATTTGTGGGCACATACATGCAGGGGTTGGGCTAGGCCAGAGTCTGAGCTGCCCCCATAACTCTCACAGCAGGTCCAGATGCACAACTACTGCAGTCCTGGGACCTGATCTCAGTGTATCTGTGCCAGTGGCCTGGTGAAAACAATGCCTGAGAGACACCAGGGCCAATTGCCGGCACACCCACAGTTTAGGTGGGACCAAGAGCAGTGCCAACAACAGTGTAATTTTTGAGCCCACGCAGTGGGTGAAAGGGGACACAACAGAGCACATTCACAGGTGAACAGCTACAGAGGAGGAATACTCAGTGGCTTCTTTCACAGTGGAAGTACTGAAATCCCACCTACCTCACACGACAGATCAGAAACACAATGAAGACACATATCTGGGGGCCTCTACTATAATAACCAGGGAGCAGACCCTGACCCTGACAGGGCAGGGACAACCACAGAGCAAAGGGGAAGCCCCACTTAATATCCAGGGCAGACTCTTGTAACCACAATACCAGTCAAACCCTCTGTCAAGGGGATAATGGCATAAGCCTCTGGACCAACCTCACCCACCAGGGGACAGACACCAGAAGCAAGAGGACCTATGATCCTGCAGCCTGTGGAAAGGAGACCACAAACACAGTAAGTTTGACAAAGTGAGATGACAAATATTTTGCAGATGAAGGAGCAAGATACAAACCTACAAGAACAACTAAATGAAGAGGAGATAGGCAATCTACCTGAAAAAGAATTCAGAGTAATGATAGTAAAGATGATCCAAGATCTTGGAAAAAAAATGGAGGCACAAATGGGAAAGCTCACTGGTAAAGGATTGAGAAGATACAAGAAACATTTAACAAAGGCCTAGAAGAACTAAAGAACAAACAAATAGAGATGAACAATACAAAAACTGAAACAAAAAATACACTAGAAGGAATCAATATCAGAATTACTTTAAAAGCAGCAAGGGAAAAACAACAAATAACACACAAGGGAATCCCCATATGGTTAACAGCTGATCTCTCAGCAGAAAATCTACAAGCCAGAAGGGAGTGGCAGGACATACTGAAAGTGATGAAGGAGAAAAACCTGCAACCAAGATTACTCTACCCAGCAAGGATCTCATTCAGATTTGATGGAGAAATTAAAACCTTTACAGACAAGCAAAAGCTGAGAGAGTTCAACACCACCAAACCAGCTTTACAACAAATGCTAAAGGAACTTCTCTAGACAAAAACACAAGAGAAGGAAAAGTCCTATAATAATGAACCCAAAACAATTTAGAAAATGGGAATAGGAACATACATATCGATAATTACCTTAAATGTAAATGGACTAAATGCTCCCACCAAAAGACACAGATTGGCTGAATGGATACAAAAACAAGACCCATATATATGCTGTCTACAAGAGACCCACTTCAGACCTAGAGACACATACAGACTGAAAGTAAGGGGATGGAAAAAGATATTCCATGCAAATGGAAACCAAAAGAAAGCTGGAGTAGCAATTCTCATATCAGACAAAATAGACTTTAAAATAAGGACTATCAGAAGAGACAAAGAAGGACACTACATAATGATTAAGGGATCGATCCAAGAAGAAGATATAACAATTGTAAATATTTATGCACCCAACATAGGAGCACCTCAATACATAAGGCAAAAACTAGCAGCCATAAAAGGGGAAATCGACAGTAACACATTCATAGTAGGGGACTTCAACACCCCACTTTCACCAATGGACAGATCATCCAAAATGAAAATAAATAAGGAAACACAAGCTTTAAATGATACATTAAACAGGATGGACTTAATTGATATTTATAGGACACTCCATCCAAAAACAACAGAATACACATTTTTCTCAAGTGCTCATGGAACATTCTCCAGGATAGATCATATCTTGGGTCACAAATCAAGCCTTGGTAAATTTAAGAAAATTGAAATTATATCAAGTATCTTTTCCGACCACAACGCCATGAGATTAGATATCAATTATAGGAAAAGAGCAGTAAAAAATACAAACACATGGAGGCTAAACAATACACTACTTAATAACGAAGTGATCACTGAAGAAATCAAAGAGGAAATTAAAAAATACCTAGAAACAAATGACAATGGAGATACAACGACCCAAAACCTATGGGATGCAGCAAAAGCAGTTCTAAGAGGGAAGTTTATAGCAATACAAGCCCACCTTAAGAAGCAGGAAACATCTCGAATAAACAACCTAACCTTGCACCTCAAGCAATTAGAGAAAGAAGAACAAAAGAACCCCAGAGTTAGCAGAAGGAAAGAAATCATAAAAATCAGATAAGAAATAAATGAAAAAGAAAGGAAGGAAACAATAGCAAAAATCAATAAAACTAAAAGCTGGTTCTTTGAGAAGATAAGCAAAATAGATAAACCATTAGCCAGACTCATCAAGAAAAAAAGGGAGAAGACTCAAATCAATAGAATTAGAAATGAAAAAGGAGAAGTAACAACTGACACTGCAGAAATAAAAAAAATCATGAGGGATTACTACAAGCAACTCTATGCCAATAAAATGGACAATCTGGAAGAAATGGACAAATTCTTAGAAATGCACAAACTGCCAAGACTGAATCAGGAAGAAATAGAAAATATGAACAGACCAATCACAAACACTGAAATTGAAACTGTGATTAAAAATCTTCCAACAAACAAAAGCCCAGGACCAGATGGCTTCACAGGCGAATTCTATCAAACATTTAGAGAAGAGCTAACACCTATCCTTCTCAAACTCTTCCAAAATATAGCAGAGGGAGGAACACTCCCAAACTCATTCTACGAGGCCACCATCACCTTGATACCAAAACCAGACAAGGATGTCACAAAGAAAGAAAACTACAGGCCAATATCACTGATGAACATAGATGCAAAAATCCTCAACAAAATACTAGCAAACAGAATCCAACAGCACATTAAAAGGATCATACACCATGATCAAGTGGGGTTTATTCCAGGAATGCAAGGATTCTTCAATATACGCAAATCTATCAATGTGATTAACCATATTAACAAATTGAAGGAGAAAAACCATATGATCATCTCAATAGATGCAGAGAAAGCTTTTGACAAAATTCAACACCCATTTATGATAAAAACCCTGCAGAAAGTAGGTGTAGAGGGAACTTTCCTCAATATAATAAAGGCCGTATATGACAAGCCCACAGCCAACATCATCCTCAATGGCGAAAAACTGAAAGCATTTCCACTAAGGTCAGGAACAAGACAAGGTTGCCCACTCTCACCACTCTTATTCAACATAGTTTTGGAAGTTTTAGCCACAGCAATCAGAGAAGAAAAGGAAATAAAAGGAATCCAAATCGGAAAAGAAGAAGTAAAGCTGTCACTGTTTGCAGATGACATGATACTATACATAGAGAATCCTAAAGATGCTACCAGAAAACTACTAGAGCTAATCAATGAATTTGGTAAAGTAGCAGGATACAAAATTAATGCACAGAAATCTCTGGCATTCCTATATACTAATGATGAAAAATCTGAAAGTGAAATCAAGAAAACACTCCCATTTACCATTGCAACAAAAAGAATAAAATATCTAGGAATAAACCTACCTAAGGAGACAAAAGACCTGTATGCAGAAAATTATAAGACACTGATGAAAGAAATTAAAGATGATACAAACAGATGGAGAGATATACCATGTTCTTGGATTGGAAGAATCAACATTGTGAAAATGACTCTACTCCCCAAAGCAATCTATAGATTCAATGCAATCCCTATCAAACTACCACTGGCATTTTTCACAGAACTAGAACAAAAAATTTCACAATTTGTATGGAAACACAAAAGACCCCGAATAGCCAAAGCAATCTTGAGAACAAAAAATGGAGCTGGAGGAATCAGGCTGCCTGACTTCAGACTATACTACAAAGCTACAGTAATCAAGACAGTATGGTACTGGCACAAAAACAGAAAGATAGATCAATGGAATAGGATAGAAAGCCCAGAGATAAACCCATGCACATATGGTCACCTTATCTTTGATAAAGGTGGCAGGAATATACAGTGGAGAAAGGACAGCCTCTTCAATAAGTGGTGCTGGGAAAATTGGATAGGTACATGTAAAAGTATGAGATTAGATCACTCCCTAACACCATACACAAAAATAAGCTCAAAATGGATTAAAGACCTAAATGTAAGGCCAGAAACTATCAAACTCTTAGAGGAAAACATAGGCAGAACACTCTATGACATAAATCACAGCAAGATCCTTCTTGACCTTTTTGCCCATACAGTGCCTTTTAAAATTGGGAAATTCCACCTAAAAATCTGGATTTCTGGTTTCTTTTTAAAATCCAGGGAAACCATAAACAAGACCAAAAGACAGCCCTCAGAATGGGAGAAAATATTTGCAAATGAATCTACTGACAAAGGATTAATCTCTAAAATTTACAGACAGCTCATGCAGCCCGATAACAAAAAAATAAACAACCCAATCCAAAAATGGGCAGAAGACCTAAATAGACATTTCTCCAAAGAAGATATACAGACTGCCAACAAACACATGAAAGAATGCTCAACATCATTAATCATTAGAGAAATGCAAATCAAAACTACAATGAGATATCATCTCACACCAGTCAGAATGGCCATCATCAAAAAATCTAGAAACAATAAATGCTGGAGAGGGTGTGGAGAAAAGGGAACACTCTTGCACTGCTGGTGGGAATGTGAATTGGTTCAGCCACTATGGAGAACAGTATGGAGGTTCCTTAAAAAACTACAAATAGAACTACCATATGACCCAGCAATCCCACTACTAGGTATATACCCTGAGGAAACCAGAATTCAGAAAGAGTCATGTACCAAAATGTTCATTGCAGCTCTATTTACAATAGCCCGGAGATGGAAACAACCTAAGTGCCCGTCGTCGGATGAATGGATAAAGAAGATGTGGCACATATATACAATGGAATATTACTCAGCCATAAAAAGAAACGAAATTGAGCTATTTGTAATGAGGTGGATAGATCTAGAGTCTGTCATACAGAGTGAAGTAAGTCAGAAAGAGAAGGACAAATACCGTATGCTAACACATATATATGGAATTTAAGAAAAAAAAATGTTATGAAGAACCTAGGGGTAAAACAGGAATAAAGACAGAGACCTACTGGAGAACAGACTTGAGGATATGGGGAGGGGGAAGGGTGAGGTGTGTTAGGGCGAGAGAGAGACATGGACATATATATACTAACAAACGTAAGGTAGATAGCCAGTGGGAAGCAGCCGCATGGCACAGGGAAACCGGCTCGGTTCTTTGTGGCTGTCTGGAGGGGTGGGATAGGGAGGGTGGGAGGGAGGGAGACCACTCTGTCACTCTGTTATAAGGCAGAAACTAACACACCATTGTAAAGCAATTATACCCCAATAAAGATGTTAAAAAAATATATCAGAGTTACTGTGGCAGAAGAACAGATAAGTGAGCTTGAAGACAGAAGGATGGAAATCACTGCCATGGAATAGAATAAAGAAAAAAAGAATGAAAAGAAATGAAAACAGTCTAAGAGACCTCTTGGACAACATTAAATGCACCAACATTTACATTATAGGGGTCCCAGAAGGAGAAGGGCCTGAAAAAATATTTGAAGAGATAACTGCTAAAAACTTTCCTAACATGGGAAAAGAAACAGTCACCCAAGTCCAGTAAATGCAGAGTCTCAGGCAGGATAAACCCAAGGAGGTACACGTTGAGGCACATAGTAATCAAACTGACAAAAAATTAAACACAAAGAAAAAATATTAAAAGCAACAAGGGAAAAATGACAAATAATATACAAGGGAACTCGCATATACTTATAGGCTGATTTCTCAGCAGAAACTCTGCAGGACAGGACTGGCACAATATTTAAAGTGATGAAGTGGAAGAACCTTCAACCAAGTATACTCTACCCAATAAGACTCTCATTCAGATTCGACAGAGAAATTAAAAGCTTTACAGACAAGCAAAACTAAGAGAATTCAGCACCACCAGACAAGCTTTGCAACAAATGCTAAAGGAACTTCCCTAGGCAGGAAAGAGACCAGCAACTTAAAACAACCCTGTACATATATAGACTGCTATAGCAAAACCTCTTTGGAACAGCAAACCCCAGAACTACAATAGATACACACACACAAAAGAAAAATCAACACCAACACAACACTAAAGATGGTCATCAAACCACACGAGAAGAGAACAAGAGAGGAAGGGAAGAAAAAAGACCTACGAAAATAAACTCAAAACAATTAAGAAAATGGCAATGGGAACATACATATTAATAATTACCTTAAAACAAATAGATTAAATGCTCCAACCAAAAAACATAGACTGGCTGAAAGGATGCAGAAAATAAGACCCATATATATGCTGTCTACAAGAGACCTACTTCAGACATAGGGACACATGCAGACTGAAAATGAGGGGATGGAAAAAGGTACAGTAAGTCCCCTACATACCAACATTCAACTTGCAGACTTTCAAAGAGGCAAACGTGCGTTCACATGTCCAATCATGTAAGTTAGTTCATGTGTCTGGTGTACATTGTCATGTGTGTGCATCCTCTACAAGTGGTTGTGCTTTTGTGTACTTTACTATACAATACTATATAGACTACAATAGTACAGTATCTTTATTTCAAGCCAAGGATGTATGGAAGCAAGTGTAAAAGCAGTGATGATATAGTTGGTACTGCTAAGAAGCACTGAGTGCCAAGAAAGGATGAGAGAAACAAGAGGAAGAAGAAGTAACTGAAAAAAGAAGAGATTCATGACACAGAAAATGGCAAGGGGATTTTCTTTATTTGAGGAGGCACTGTTAGTTTTTGAGGCACCCAAGCATAGAATGGTACACAAAGGTTGCAGCAGCTGTTCAGAATGCAATCCAGTGCTACCATGTCATTATGATGAGACAAAAAGATCTACTACCCAGACATCACTGGATCATTTTTTCAAGAGGGTAGATAGAATTGAATCCAGTAAGGAACCAGAACCTGTGCCATCAATGTCAGGTATGAGTGAAATTTCAGCTTGTCCTCCATCTCCTATTGCTGATGATCCTTTAGCTCTACCACCTCCCACCTCCTCTCCCTTCCAGTCAGTAACTCTTCTTGCCTGTTCACTCGATGGCAGCCCCTGTATGCCAGCTGTTGTACTATACTAGTCTACTTTTCAAGGTACTGTACTGTAAGATTTAAAATGTTTTCTTTATTTTTTTGTATGTTTTTTATGTATTATTTTTGTGAAAAGTATTATAAACCTATTACAGTACAGTACTATATAGCTGATTGTGTTAGTTGAGTATCTAAGTTAACTTTGAGAACTTATGAACAAATTGGACTTATGAACATGTTCTCAGAACAGAACTTGTTCATATGTAGGAGACATACTGTAGTCCATGCAAATGGAAATCAAAGGAAAGCTGGAGTAGCAATACTCATATCAGACAAAATAGACTTTAAAATAAAGAATGTTACAAGAGACAATGAAAAGCACTACATAATGATCAAGGGATCAATCCAAGAAGAAGATAACAATTGTAAATATATATGCAGCCAACACAGGAGCACCTCAATATATAAGGCAAATACTAACAGCCATAAAGAGAGAAATTGACAGTGACACAATAATAGTGGGGGACTTTAACACCCCACTTTCATCAATGGACAGATCATCCAGACAGAAAATCAATAAGGAAACACTGCCTTAAATGACATATTAGACTAGATGGACTTAAATGATATTTATAGTGCACTCCAACCAAAAGCAGCAGAATACACATTCTTTTCATGTGCACATGAAACATTCTCCAGGATTGACCACATCCTGGGCCACAAAGTGAGCCTTGGTAAATTTAAGAAAATTGAAATCATATCAAGCATCTTTTCTGACCACACCACTTTAAGATTAGAAGTAAACTACAAGGGAAAAAAATGTAAAAAGCACAAACACGTAGAGGCTAAACAATATGCTACTAAAGAACCAATGGATCACTGGAGAAATCAAAGAGGAAATAAAAATATACCTAGAGACAAATGAAAATGAGAGCACAATGATCCAAACCTATGGGATGAAGCAAAAGCAGTTCTAAGAGGGAAGTTTATAGCAACACATCTTACCTCAGGAACCAAGAAAAATCACAAATAAACAACCTAACCTTACACCTAAAGCAACTGGAGAAAGAAAAACCAACAAAACCTAAAATTAGTAGAAGGAAAGAAATCAAGAAATCAGAGCAGAAATAAATGAAATAGACATGAAGAAAACAACAGCAAAGATCAATGAAACTAAAAGCTGGTTCTTTAAAAATATAATATTTGTAAACATTTAACAGGACTCATCAAGAAAAAAAGGGGGAGAACACAAATCAATAACATCAGATATGAAAAAGAAGTTACAACTGACACCACAGAAACACAAAGGATCATAAGAGACTACAACAAGCAGCTGTATGCCAGAAAGATGGACAACCTGGAAGAAATGGACAAATTCTTAGAAAGATACAATCTCCCAAGACTGAACCAGGAAGAAATAGAAAATATGAACAGACCAGTCACATGTACTGAAATTGAAACTGTGATTTAAAAACTCCAGCAAACAAAAGTCTAAGGCCAGATGGCTTCACAGGTGAATTCTATCAAACATTTAGAGAAGAGCTAACAGCTGTCCTTCTGAAACCATGCCAAAAATTGTCAGAGGAAGGAAAACTCCCAAACTCATTCTACGAGGCCACCATCACCCTGATACCAAAACTAACCAAAGATATCACACAAAAATTATAGGCCAATATCACTGATGAATATAGATGCAAAAATTCTCAACAAAATACTAGCAAACAGAATCCAACAACACATTAAAAGGATCATACACCATGATCAAGTGGGATTTATCCCAGGGATGCAAGGCTTCTTCAACATATGCAAATCAATCAATGTGATATACCATATTAACAAATTGAAGAATAAAAACCATATATCATCCCAATAGATGCAGAAAAAGCTTTTGCCAAAATTCAACACCTATTTATGATGAAACTCTCCAGAAAGTAGGCAAAAACGGAACCTACCTCAACATCATAAAGGCCATATATGACAAACCCACAGCAAATATCATTCTCAATGGTGAAAAGCTAAAAGCATTTCCTCTAAGATCAGGAACAAGACAAGGATGTCTACTCTTGCCACTTTTATTCAACATAGTTTGGAAGTGCTAGCCTTGGCAATAGAGAAGAAAAAGAAATAAAATGAATCCAAAGGGGAATCCAAACTGTCACTGTTTGCAGATGACATGATACTATACATAGAAAATCCTAAAGATGCTACCAGAAAACTACTAGAGGTAATCAATGAATTTGGTAAAGTTGCAGGATACAAAATTAATACACATAAATCTCTTCCTATACACTAACAATGACAGATCAGAAAGAGAAATTAAGGAAGCAATCCCATTTACCATTGCAACAAAAAGAATAAAATACCTAGAAATAAGCCTACCTAAGGAATTAAAAGAAGCATACTCTGAAAACTATAAGACACTGATGAAAGAAATCAAAGATGACACAAACAGATGGAGAGATATACCATGTTCTTGGATTGGAAGAATCAATATTGTGAAAATGTCTATACTACCCAAAGCAATCTAAAGATTCAATGCAATCCCTATCAAATTACCAATGGCATTTTCCACAGAATTAGAACAAAAATTTTACAATTTATTTGGAAACACAAAGCACCCAAAATAGCCAAAGCAAGCTTGAGAAAGCAAAATGGAGCTGGAGGAATAAGGAATCAGGCTCCCTGACTTCAGACTATACTACAAAGCTACAGCTATCAAGACAGTATCATACTGGCACAAAAACAGAAATATAGATCAATGGAACAGGATAGAAAGCCCAGAGATAAACCCACACACCTATGGTCACCTAATCTATGACAAGGAGGCAATAATATACAATGGAGAAAAGAGAGTCTCTTCAGTAAGTGATGCTGGGAAAACTGGACAGCTACATGTAAAAGAATGAAATTAGAACCCTCCCTAACACCATGCACAAAAATAAACTCAAAATAGATTGAAGAGCTAAAAGTGAGACCAGACACTTTAAAACTATTAGAGGAAAACATAAGCAGAAAACTGACATAAAGCACAGCAAGATCTTTTTTGACCCACCTCCTAGAGTAATAAAAATAAAAACAAAAATAAACAAAAGGGACCTAATTAAGCTTAAAAGCTTTTGCACATTAAAGGAATCCATAAACGAGACAAAAAGAGAGCCCTCAGAATGGGAGAAAATATTTGCAATCAAAGCAACTGACAAGGGATTAATCTCTAAAATATAGAAACAGCTCATGCAGCTCAATATTGAAAAAACATACAACCCAATAAAAAAATGCACAGAAGACCTAAATAGACATTTCTCCAAAGAAGACATACAGATGGCCAAGAGACACATGAAAAGATGTTCAGCATTGCTAATTATTAGAGAAATGCATATCAAAACTACAATGAGGGCTTCCTTGGTGGCGCAGTGGTTGAGAGTCTGCCTGCTGATGCAGGGGACATGGGTTCGTGCCCCGGTCCGGGAAGATCCCACATGCCGTGGAGTGGCTAGGCCCATGAGCCATGGCCACTGAGCCTGCGCATCCAGAGCCTGTGCTCCGCAATGGGAGAGGCCACAGCAGTGAGAGGCCCGCATACCGCAAAAAAAAAAAAAAAAACAACTACAATGAGTTGTCACCTCACAACAGTCAGAATGGCTATCATCAAAAAATCCACAAAGAATAAATGTTGGAAAAGATGTGGAGAGAAGGGAACCCTCAGACACTGTTGGTTGGTATGTAAATTGGTATAGCCACTATGGAAAACAGTATGGAGGGTACTGAAAAAACTAAAAGTAGAACCACCATATGACCCAACAATCCAACTCCTGGGCATGTAACCAGAGCAAACCATAATTTGAAAATATACTTGCACCCCAATGTTCATTGCAGCACTATTTACAATAGCCAGGACATAGAAGCAACCTAAATATCCATCAACAGAGGAATGGATAAAGAAGATATGGTACATATATAGAATGGAATATTACTCAGGCATTAAAAAGAATGAAATAATGCCACTTGCAGGAACACGGATGGGCCTAGAGATTGTCATACCGAGTGAAGTAAGTCAGACAGAGAAAGAGAAATATCGTATGATATCGCTTATATGTAGATTCTAATAAAAATGACACAAATGAACTTATATACAAAAGAGGAACAGACTCACAGACTTAGAGAAGGAACTTATGGTTACTGGGTGGGGGAAGGTTGGGAGGGAGGGATAGTTATGGAGTTTGGGATTGACATGTACACACTGTTATATTTAAAACGGATAACCAACAAGGACCTACTGTATAACACAAGGAACAATGCTCAATATTATATAACAACCTAAACGGGAAAAGACTTTGAAAAAGGATAGATACATGTATATATATAACTGAATCACTTTGCTGTACACCTGAAACTAATACAATATTGTTCATTATACTGATTGGCTTCCCTGGTGGCTCATTGGTTAAGAATCCACCTGCAGAGGGGGAGACCTTCAAGATGGCAGAGGAGTAAGAAGTGGAGATTACCTTCCTCCCACAAATACATCAGAAATACATCTACATGTAGAATAGCTCCTACAGAACACCTACTGGATGCTGGCAGAAGACCTCAGACCTCCCAAAAGGAAAGAAACTCCCCACATACCTGGGTAGGGCAAAATAAAAAAGAGATAAGAGAATAGGGACAGTACCTACACCTCTGGGAGGGAGCTGTGAAGGAGGAAAAGTTTCCACACACTAGGAAGCCCCTTCACTGGCAGAAACAGTGGGTGGGTGGGGGAAAGCTTTGGAGCCAGGGAGGAGAGCACACCTACAGGGGTGCAGAGGGCAAAGCAGAGAGATTCCCTCACAGAGAATCAGTGCTGACCAGCACTCACCAGCCTGAGAGGCTTGTCTGCTCACCTGCCAGGGCGGGTGGGGGCTGGGAGCTGAGGCTCCAGCTTCAGAGGTCAGAGCCTACAGAGAGGACTGGGGTTAGTTGCGTGAACACAGCCTGAAGGGGGCTAGTGAGCCACAGCTAGCCAGAAAGGAGTCCAGGAAAAAGTCTGGACCTGCCTAAGAGGCAAGAGACCATTGTTTCGGGGTGTACGAGGAGAGGGGATGCAGAGTACTGCCTAAATGAGCTCCAGAGATGGGCTTGAGCCGTGGCTATCAGCTCGGACCCAGAGATGGGCATGAAACACTAAGGCTGCTGCTGCAGCCACCAAGAAGCCTGTGTGCAAGCACAGGTCACTATCCACACTTCCCTTCCTGGGAGCCTGTGCAGCCGGCCACTGCTAGGGTCCTGTGATCCACGGAAAATGTCCCCAGTAGACCACACAGCATGCCTCAGGCTGTTGCAACGTCATCCCTGCTTCTGCCATGGCAGGCTCACCCTGCATTCTGTACACCTCCACTCGTCCCACTTCCCCCAGACTGAGTGAACCAGAGCCCCCTAATCAGAGGCTATTTTTACCCCGTACTGTCTGAATGGGGAACAGGTGGCCTCAGGCAACCTACACGCAACGGTGGGGCCAAATCCAAGGTGGAACCCCAGGAGCTGTGCGAACAAAGAAGAGAAAGGGATATTTCTCCCAGCAGCCTCAGAAGCAGTGGATTAAATCGCCACAATCAACTTGATGTATGCTGCATCTCTGGAATACCTGAATAGACAACAAATCATCCAAAAGCTGAGGTGGTGGACTTTGGGAACAACTATAGACTTGGGGTTTGCTTTCTGCATCTAATATTTTCTGGTCTTATGTTTATATTAGTTTAGTATTTAGAGGTTATTATCATGGGTAGATTTGTTTCTTGATTTGGTTGCTCTCTTCCTTTTTAAATATATATATATATAGATATGTATATATTTTTTTCCTTTTTCTCTTTTTGTGAGTGTGCATGTGTGCTTCTTTGTGTGATTTTGTCTGTATAGCTTTGCTTTCACCAATTGTCCTAAGGTTCTGTCTGTCCTTTTTTTTTAGTATAGTTTTTAGTGTTTGTTATCATTGGTGGATTTGTTTTTTGGTTTGAGTGCTCTCTTCTTTCTTTCTTTTATTAAATTACTTTTTAGTTTTTTATTTTTAATAATTTTTTATTTTAATAACTTCTTCATTTCCTTGTTTATTTCCTTTTCTTTCTCTTTCTTTCTTTCTTTCTTTCTTTCTTTCTTTCTTTCTTTCTTTCTTTCTTTCTTCCTTTCTTTCTTTCTTCCTTTCTTTCACTATTTTCTCCTGAGCTGTGTGGCTGACAGGATCTTCTTGCTCCAGCCAGGTGTCAGGCCTGTTTCTCTGAGGTGGGAGAGCCGAGTTCAGGACATTGGTCCACCAGAGACCTCCTGGCTCGATGTAATATCAAAAGGAAAAAGCTCTCTGAGAGATCTCCATCTCAATGCTAAGACCCAGCTCCACTCAACGACCAGCAACCTACAGTGCTGGAAACCCTATGCCAAACAACTAGAAAGACAGGAACACAACACAACCCATTAGCAGAGAGCCTGCCTAAAATCATAATAAGGTCACAGACACACCAAAATGCACCATTGGACGAGGTCTTGCCCACCAGAAAGACAAGATCCAGCCTCATCCACCAGAACACAGGCACCAGCCCGCTCCACCAGGAAGCCTACACAACCCACTAAACCAAACTTAGCCACTGGGGGCAGACACCAAAAACAACGGGAACTATGAAACTGCAGCCTGTGAGAAGCAGACACCAAACACAGTAAGTTAAGAAAAATAGGAAGACAGAGAAACACACAGCAGATGAAAGAGCAAGGTAAAAACTCACCAGACCAAACAAACAAAGAGGGAATAAGCAGGCTACCTGAAAAACAATTCAGAGTAATGATAGTAAAGAGGATCCAAAATCTTGGAAATAGAATGGAGAAAATACAACAAATGTTTAACAAGGACCTAGAAGAACAAAAGAGCAAACAACCAATGATGAACAACATAATAAATGAAATTAAAAATTCTCTAGAAGGGGGCTTCCCTAGTGGCGCAGTGGTTGAGAGTCTGCTGGCCAATGCAGGGGACATGGGTTTGTGTCCCAGTCCAGGAAGATCCCACGTGATGCGGAGTGGCTGAGCCCGTGAGCCATGGCTGCTGAGCCTGTGCATCCAGAGCCTATGCTCCACAATGGGAGAGGCCACAACAGTGAGATGCCCACATACAGCAAAAAAAAAAAAAAAAAAAAAAAAAAATTCTCTAGAAGGAATCAATAGCAGAAATACTGAGGCAGAAGAATGGATAAGTGACCTGGAGGATAAAATAGTGGAAATAATGACCACAGAGCAGAATAAAGAATGAAAAGAATTGAGGACAGTCTCAGAGACCTGGGACAACATTAAATGCACCAACATTCGAATGATAGAAGTCCCAGAAGAAGAAGAGCGAAAGAAAGGGATGAGAAAATATTTGAAGAGTTTATAGTTGAAAACTTCCCTAATATGGGAAAGGAAAAAGTTAATCAAGTTCAGGAATCACAGAGAGTCCCATACAGGATACATACAAGGAGAAACACGACAAGACACATATTAATCAAGCTAACAAAAATTAAATACGAGGAAAAAATATTAAAAGCAACAAGGGAAATACAACAAATAACATACAAAGAACACCCCATAAGGTTAACAGCTGATCTTTCAGCAGAAACTCTGAAAGCCAGATGTGAGTGGCAGGACATATTTAAAGTGATGAAAGAGAAGAACCTACAACCAACATTACTCTACCCAGCAAAATTCTCATTCAAATTCGACAGAGAAATTAAAACCTTTATGGACAAGCAAAAGCTAAGAGAATTCAGCACCACCAAACCAGCTTTACACAAATGCTAAAGGAAATTCTCTAGGCAGGAAACAAAAGAGAAGGAAAAGACCTACAGTAACAAACACAAAACAATTAAGAAAATGGGAATAGGAACATATATATCGATAATTACCTAAAATGTAAATGGATTAAATGCTCCAACCAAAAGACACAGACTGGCTGAATGGATACAAAAGCATGACCCATGTATATGCTGTCTGCAAGAGACCCACTTCAGACCTAGGGACATATAGAGTTGGAAACTAAGGGAATGGAAAAAGATATTCCATGCAAATGGAAATCAGAAGAAACCTGGAGTAGCAATTCTCGTATCAGACAAAATAGGCTTTAAAATACAGACTATTACAAGAGACAAAAAAGGACACTACATAATGATCAAGGGATCATTTCAAGATAATCCAAGATATAACAATAGTAAATATTTATGCACCCAATATAGGAGCACCTCAATACATAAGGCAAATGCTAGCAGCCATAAAATGGGAAAATGACAGTAACACAATCATACTAGGGAAATTTTAACACCACACTTTCACCAATGGAGAGATAATCGAAAATGAAAATAAATAAAGAACCACATGCTTGAAATGATACATTAAACAAGATGGACTTAATTGATATATATAGGACATTCCATCCAAAAACAACAGAATACACTTTCTTCTCAAGTGCTCATGGAACATTCACCAGAATACATCATATCATGGGTCACAAATCAAGCCTTGATAAAATTAAGAAATTTGAAATCATATCAAGTATCTTTTCTGACCACAACCCTATGAGATATCATCTCACACCAGTCAGAATGGCCATCATCAAAAAATCTAGAAACAATAAATGCTGGAGAGGGTGTGGAGAAAAGGGAACACTCTTGCACTGCTGGTGGGAATGTAAACTGATACAGCCACTGTGTAGAACAGTATGGAGGTTCCTTAAAAAACTACAAATAGAACTACCATATGACCCAGCAATCCCACTACTGGGCATATACCCTGAGCAAACCATAATTCAAAAAGAGTCATGTACCAAAATATTCATTGCAGCTCTATTTACAATAGCCCAGAGATGGAAACAACCTAAGTGCCCATCATCGAATGAATGGATAAAGAAGATGTGGCACATATATACAATGGAATATTACTCAGCCATAAAAAGAAACGAAATTGAGCTATTTGTAATGAGGTGGATAGACCTAGAGTCTGTCATACAGAGTGAAGTAAGTCAGAAAGAGAAAGACAAATACCTTATGCTAACACATATATATGGAATTTAAGGGAAAAAATGTCATGAAGAACCTAGGGGTAAGACAGGAATAAAGACACAGACCTACTAGAGAACGGACCTGAGGATATGGGGAGGATAGGGGGAAGGGTGAGCTGTGACAAAGTGAGAGAGAGGCATGGACATATATATACTACCAAACGTAAGGTAGATAGCTAGTGGGAAGCAGCCACATAGCACAGGGAGATCAGCTCGGTGCACTTTGTGACCACCTGGAGGGGTAGGATAGGGAGGGTGGGAGGGTGGGAGACGCAAGAGGGAAGAGATATGGGAACGTATGTATATGTATAACTGATTCACTTTGTTATAAAGTAGAAACTAACAAACCATTGTAAAGCCATTATACCCCAATAAAGATGTTAAAAAAAAAAAAAGAGGAGGGTTATCAAAAGGCAAGAAGGGAGACTAGAAAAAAACCCAATAAACCCAGTTGAAAAATCAACAATTGAAAGAGGGTTAAAGAATTTGGAACTTCACAACCTAAAAAAGTAAGGATGTCTATCTGTTATGAGAAAACTTAGGAGTTTTGGAAGTCAGTCAATGAGACAGGAAAACATTTTCTGTGAGTGATTGTATGTGCGTTGCCACTGAGGAAAACCTTGGGCTTAAGATTTTGTTGTCTTTTGACAACATTTGGTGTGGTAAAACATCAAGAGTTCTTTCCAGCATCTCTACTTTGACATTCCTCCCACTGCACTGTGATGAAACTCTGTCTACCCCTCTGGACTGTAAGTTTTTGCGGGCAGGGACCATGTGCTATGGAAATTTATAGTTCCAACCCCCCACAGACTGCCTGCTACATCATGGCAAATCTTCAGTGGATGAAGTTGAATTACCAGCTGTCAAGTCCTTATAGGTATAAAATAAGCAGAAAAGTGCTGCCTCTCTTTTTGAGATAGTGTTTGGGTTGTCCCCAAATTTCTGAGGTGAACCCAGAATCATGTTCATAATCATCCATAACAACATCTCTTTTTGACTATCTGGACCAGCCCAGGTGGCTGCCATGTTTCAGGAATAGTTATTGTCCCGTAGAACACTTTTGCCAAAACAGGTACTCCTCCAGGCAATGGTTATGGAACAAGAGGGCAATGGGCATGGGTCAATGAGTCAGAAAAGTGCAGAGGAGCACGGCCAAATCCAGAATGAGCTTTCTGGGCAGTGAGCATGCACTGCCTGGCCTCTTCATGCACTAACATTCTTCTTTAAATTCACGTATTGGCATGGTTAGGAGATGACAGCACTGGAACCTGGCATCCCTCTGGAGTCTGCTGTTCTCCCAGCCCAGCCTAGTGGCTGGATCTCTTGCTTCAGCTGCTTCTTTTGAGTGTTGGCACTAATTCAGGAGTCCTGCTCTGAAAATCTTCTTAATTTCAGAAAATGGGTGAGTGGGAGGTGAGGTTAGGGGGTGAAAGAAAAGAGTTGGTGAGTGGGTACATGAAGTGGGCAAGAGGGTACTAGAGATAGGAAAAAAGAATTTGTTAGGGATGGTGGGTTTTCACTATTCCACCAAATACGCTCTTTATTAAAATGTGTACTAAGAAGGCATCCAGAGTAGTGGGATTAAAACCTAGAGATTTCAGCAGAGAGTATATTAGGAGGAGAGAGTTTCTAGGGATGAAAATAATTTTGGACTAAAGAGTGGAGTACAAAAGGATACTGGACATAAAAGGAAGAGGAAAGAGACAAAGGACATGTGAACACAATGCAGAGGACTTGGGTTTGAATCTGTGTGAAAATCTCTGAAGCTCGTGAAACAGATGCTAACATGACAGCAGGCAGTGGTGAGGTAAGGGCAGCACCCCCCGTGGGGCTTATGTCATTGTTGATACACTTTGTCACTTGTTTCTAATTAGCAGCCTTTTCTCCTTGCTAGCTGCACTGCTTGAGAAAGAAGCCAGAACCAAAGGTTGAATTTTATGTTGAATTTGGTGTTCATGAGATGTGCCCTTCCATGCCTCATTCCACTTCCTCCCTGTTTTCCTAACTGGTAAAGATAAATGAGGGTGTCTCAGAACATTGCCTGTGGAGTTCAGGAAAGCAGTTTCTGCAGTCAAGTGCTCCCTTCACTTTTGAAAATGGAGAGGAACGCTCTTGGTGTGTCCCTACCTTGCCTGCCTCTGTTTGAGGCCTTGGCTGAAACCCCCTCTTGGGTTCCAGAGCTGAGGAAATCCATTTACTCATGAAAAGAATCTGAGGCAGCTATGCAGGGAGAATTACCAAAGCCAGACTGGCTCCTAAAGCTAAGCACCTTCAGCGCGTATGAGGTCACATGTGCCTACACAGGACTAAATGAAAACCTGCTTGCATTTCCACAAGAATGTCAGTACTCCACAGCTGATATTATTTGTTGACCTGTAACTAAGGTTAGTCTTTCTTCAGCTAACAAATATTCATATTTCCATGGAAGAGTGAGCACACCCCTTAATCATGAATTTGGTGTTTTTACTGCCACAAACATCTTTAAGGATGTTCTACAGCTTTAACACATCTGGGTGCCTGATGATTTTGTTCCAAAGTTGTTTCAAGTTTCATGGCAGCCACTCTGATTCTTCCAGGGCTCACCTACCTCCCAGTGTGCTCTGAAGGCCTCAGGGCTCCTCACCCCTCTCCCATAAACAATTATTTTCTCTCCTTCTCCAGAGAGTGGAGGATGAATGATTTCTTCTGATAAGATTCAGGTTTTGCACGCTTTATTACACACACACACACAGTGTTTTACATATGATTTGTGGAAACCTTGAAGGGAAGTTGTGGATTTCTTGAAGCTTATCCAGGCACCTCAATTTAAGGTGCCTTAGTTTAAACAGAAACATCTTTATTATTTGTTTCTGATACTCATCGTGTTGTGAAGCTATCTAGATTCTCCTCAAAGCTCCCTCTTTTAACGCAGACATAGAGAATGGACTTGAGGACACGTGGAGGGGGAAGGGTGAGCTGAGACGAAGTGAGAGAGTGGCAAGGACATATATACACTACCAAATTGTAAAATAGATAGCTAGTGGGAAGCAGCCACATAGCACAGGGAGATCAGCTCAGTGCTTTGTGACCACATAGAGGGGTGGGTTAGGGAGTGTGGGAGGGAGGGAGACACAAGAGGGAGGAGATATGGGGATATATGTATATGTATAGCTGATTCACTTTGTTATAAAGCAGAAACTAACACACCATTGTAAAGCAATTATACTCCAATAAAGATGTTTAAAAAAAAGCCAAACTCCCTCTTGTAAAGGCTTTACAATCTTTGTCATCGCAAGTTTGCTGACAGCTGCTCATCACTCTTGAGGATGCATGCCTGAGGGGTGAGGTGGTACAGGGTGGCCCCTACTTCCTGGGCTTTGTTCAGGTTTCCCGGGCTTACATAGATTAACCATTGAAGTTTGTAATACTGCCAGGGGTTTCCTGATATGTGCTTTCAAACAGAGGGGGCTGGACCAAAGCTCTGGTGGAAGCTGTAGAAGTGATGGTACAGATCTCCCTTCAGGAGAGGCCCGGCAGTGGGTGTGCCATCAGCTGCCTGCCTCCAGCTGCTGTGATTTCAGGGACCACCACAGTGTTCAAGAGCAGACCACCCTCTCCCAGGAGAGCTCCCAGTCAGTGACCCAGCATGTTGAGGGTACCAGGCCTGGCCATTTCTGCCCACTGGGGCTTTTCTCTGGGCACCCTTTGCACACTGGTGGGCCAGCTGAGACTTTCTCAGGGCTGCTCCTCATATGGAAGCTCCTCCTGCCCAATCTTGCCCTCCCCCTTTTTTCACAGGTGTCAGATCTGCATAGTGGTCTCAAGGCCTCCCCTGCTTACCTTCCTCACCTCTTATCTTTCCCAAGTGTTCCCTCAATAAATCTCTTGCACTTCTGACTCTGTCTTGGTGTCTGCTTCTAGGAGGACCTGAACTGACACAGCTCTACTCATAGGTGACACTGTTGGTCACTTCATACAATCCCATATTACCTTCCCAGATTCCCACCTAGAAACAGTTCCCACATCTTGCCAACCCATTTTGTCACAGAGTTAGGAGTTTTCTGGGTGTTGGGTTCCATTCTTTGGTCTTTGCAATTTATTAAGATTCATAGTACCACCCCATTCAGTGTCTTGTAGGTTGCTTAGTTTCCCTGGAGATGAGACAGAGGCATGAGACAGTTAAAAACATACTTTATTTCTATATGGAGATTCTTTCTATGATCTCAGGTTGGAAAACATAGAAACTTCAAGAACTACCCCTCTCCACTTACATGATTCTTCCTGAAACCAGGTCAATAAGGTTAGCTCCCAAGTCCCCTTTTCCAAGGGTTCCACTCAGTCCTTACAAGAGAAAGGACATTCCAGTATGTCTTAGCACTCCAGTGGGAGGTGAGGAAGACAAGGACCCCTATCCTTTAGTTCTTGCCATATAGTGTCCCTCCCCAACCCTCAGTTGCTATGGTACTACTGTGAGTCCATTATATACATCAGCTTCTCTCTGTGAAAGAATGAGGAGGAATCAGCACAATACAAATAGTTCATTGACAGCAACTGGATCCCACATTTTAGAAGTAACATAACAGTGATAGCCCCATGATGCCTTATATTCTATTACTACTGAACAGAATATCAAGGAAAAACACTTAGGAGATAACATAGGATGACAGATTTCTATAAGAATGAGACCAATGCACAGTGCAGATCATGGTGTTTCTCACACATGGGAGGAGACAACAATTTTATAAGTTAAGTGGGTATTGGAGAGTGGGTCAGAGGAAGACTTCCTGGGCTCTCTCAGAGGAAACATTCTGCCATATTTGAAACTGTACACTCCTATTATGTGCAGTGATGTTGCTGTCCAAACACATCCCTTCAGTTCCCCTGGATTGGCTGGTGCTCTCTTTGGAATTATCTCAGAGAGCTCTCATTGCAAAAGGCTATCTTAAGGTCTTTGGCCCGATTACCCATGTTGAGTGTGGGTCTTGAGAATCCAGTGGAAAATCTGCTTCTCAACTTCCTCCATGCCTGCTGGGCAGCCTAGACCCACTAAGACTGGTGAGTTAACAATGGTCTGTTGGTAGGCTCCTCAAGAACAGAAGGAGCTGTGTGTCCCCAGCTCAGGGCCAAGTCCAGAGCAAGTGCTCAATAAACCTTGTTGAATTCAACTCTAACCTCTTCCATAGAGGGGATGCCCCCTACTCATTAACAATTTCTTCTTAGGTACTTCTCATAATCATGCCAGTTTTTTACATCCCTCTGAAGTGAATAATCCATACATGGCATTATTCTTTATCAGAAGTCAGACTAATGCTTTGGGCACTGACTTTTGTTGCCCCTAAATTATGTGTTCCATTCATATATTTGCACAGAGCTGGTTTTCTTAGTTTATTTAATCCTTCTCATGCTGCTTTGGAGGATATGTTTCTGGCTTATACTGTTGCTATATAGCTTCTTCCTGGCCTGTCAATGCCCTGGTAGGGTTAGGGCCAGCAGAGCTGGTAACAGCTGTAAACCCTATGTGCAGCACAGTTCTCCCTCAACATGATGGATGCAGAATATGTGCATGCATTCTTCAAACCACGAAGAAAGCATTTATGGTAGTTACATGAGGTTTCTGCTTTCAGCCACATCTGGACAAAGCAAAGATTTGGGAGACAGAAAGAAACTGCACACTCACCTGCTATAACCCCCAAACTGTCAAGACACGAAGTTTTAAGTTCATGACTCTCTGTCAACTGACTCTTCTGTAGGGTTGATCTATCATCCCACCTCTTTTAGACAGGAGGCCAGCAAAGTTGGTGGCAGGAAGGGGAGATTCAGAGAGTCTAAAGGGAAGATGCAAGGTGGCCTTTTCCCACAAGTGTTGTTGCAGGGTGCAGCCTCCTCAGTCACTGGGCATCTGAACTCATGCCTTATGCTAGTATAAAGCTAAAAATCTAGGTGAGTGCCCCTGCCCTGAGATACCCAAAAGTCCAGAGCAGGGAGCCTACATGTTTTTCTTCCATGGTGGCATTCTCCAGCTGGGAGACTTAGCCTGTTAAATCCTTATAGAGAGATGTAAGATTTGACATGAAGTCCTCTGCTCTGTCAAAGACCAAAATCTTCAGGAGAAGGAAAGTGCTCACAGTTTTAGGATAAATCAGAGAATGTCATATATGGATACTGATACATGGTCTTAGCAGTTGCTACATCTCTAGGTATTAATTCGCTGGACTTACTGCTTCTATTCTTCCTGAGACTACAAATTTTTGGTTGAACAACAACAAAAAAAGACTCATACAATCATTGAACCAATGAATGTTAACATTCAAAATGACACCTAGATGATGTAGTTCAGCTCATAGTTTTACAAATAAGGAAAGAGAGGATCAGATAGATTAAGTATTGCACAGTTCTCCTGAGTCTTGGTTCATAACAGACATTAGCTGGTATCAGTGGACATATTCTATCAGCATTGATTGCTCAGGACAGTCACTGGGGACATAATGCAGACAAACTTGAGGCTCTCAATCCCATACTGCACTGAGATACTGAGATGCCAAAAAGGGGCAGAAGTATGCCTTCTTTTCATGGGTCCTTAGAAGAGAGTGTTACATCTTTCATTCAGATTTTATGTGGTTCCTCCTTTTGTTCACCTTATCAAGCAGAGGCTGATGCAGTATGAGCCACCAGCTAAAGGAAAATAATATAAGTAAGACTGAGAACACCTTTATTGAAATAAGATAGCAGCTCTAGGCAAACAGATCAGTTGGATCTTTTGCTGCATTGCAGGAATTACCCTGAAATGAGTGCCAACATGCAATTAAAGTTAATTCTAGAATCTTGGAATGGATTGTAGAGAAAATCAAGTCTAACCTTCCCATTGTACGGGCTCAGAGAAGTTCGATGATTTGTTTTGGGTCACACAGCATGTGGGTGGCAAAGACATAGAAGAATGCAGGTTTTTGACTCCAGAATGGAATGTTTTTCCTAAACTATTCTGACCTTTTCACAAGCCGCAAACGTGTTTCTTATGGTCTCTATATTGAGGATTTATCCATGCGTGAAATGAAGCAAGACAAAGACAAAGGTGACTGGGCCTACTGAATGCCCCATAGTCTAGGAGAGCATGTTGGAGTAGAAGCTGAAGTTCTCCATCATGGTCTTAGAGTCGCTGCGAGAGGAGTCATTGGAGGTCTTGTCCAGGGATGAGGGCATGACCTTGGGGCCTTCCTCCAGGTCTTCCTCATGGACCCCCACCACTGTGGAGACAGTGGTCTCCAGGCGGCTGACTTTATACACACTGCCCTGCGTCTGGAGGTACCTAGTGGATTTCATTTCGAGCCCCTCATAGTCACCAGCACTGATGAAAGGGCAGCACCGAAAGGCTTGCTTGAAGCCCAGACGGAACCTGAAGAGAGAGTAGAAGGAGAGGTAATCCTTGAGTATGGCCTGCTTTCAGAGAGTGTTCCCATCTTTGTGGTAGCTCTTTAATACGTGGACATACCCAAATGAGACACTGTGTTATTATTTTTTTTAATTAATTGACAGCTGAAGATGCTAAGGGAAAAAAGATTCAAAGGTCAGTGATCAAGGTCAAATCCAGGACTAGAACCCAAGTTCATGTGAAATGCATGTCTGTACTTAGGGTGGCTGTTGAAATATACTGCCTCCACTGGTTCAGGGTCAGCTGATTGTGGGTTAATTCAACATCAGTAAAAACCTTCACCAAGTGTTTACTATATGCACAATACTGTGTCAAGACTCAGTCCTTTCCTTCAAGTAGCCCACTGACTTTCTGCCAATCATGTCCCTTCAGAATCAGCTTTTGGGAGATTAAACTTAGAAGTGTTTACGTATGTTGTGAGGCTCCTAGAAGAAAGATAAATCCATGAATTAGACAAGCAAGACCATTTGGAGAAGTCCCAGGGAATATCTGTCCCCAAATTCATAGCACCTGAGTGTCTCATTCAGAGAAGGCACGTTATAGGCTGATAACTGTTGGCTATAAACGTGACAAGCCTTTTTTCCTTCCCCCTCCTTCTCCTGCATCCTTTTTCACAGAGAATGAGATGGTGCTCCAGATGAGTGAGCTGCCACCATGGCATACCAGCTGCCTCTTGGGGACTCTGCACACAGTGGTGAATTCCCTATTACTGAACACCATTCTAGATGGCTCTCCCTTCTGTTACTTGTCTGAGGTTGGCTTCCACTTCAGGGAAGGCTCTCCTGGCCCCTGTGGCTAAGTAAAGGCAGAATCAGGCCTTTGAGGTTCTGACTTCTTTTTGCTTACCCTGTTTTTTTGCTTCCCTGCTGGAAGTGCTGGAAGAAACTGGACAAAGCTGCCCAGATTTTATGATGGGATGCGAAGATGAAAATGAGAGACCAGAGAAAGGAAAAGATGCCAGGTAGTGGATAATTATTCTAGGGGCATCAATCTCTCTCTTTCTCTCTTGTTCTCTCTCAGTCTCTCCCTCACTATCACTCTCTGACTCATTCACTCTCTGACTCTCTCTCTCTCTGATTCTCTTTCTCTCTGTCTGCATGGACAACCCTCTGTGCATGGAATCCATAGAGCAGATTGAGAAATTCATGAACTTGATCCAGCTTGCAACCTGCTTTATATATATTAATCACATAGGCTTTTTAAATCTTCTCCTGCACCCCACCCTCTACTACTGACATAGTAACGAGTGTTTAAAAAGAAGATTTCACATAAAAACATGGATTTCTGGTTCATCTTGGAAAATAAAAAAAAGTCTCCTCAGGGCTCATATTCCTGCATGGTGACAAGAAGACCATTTGTCTTTGTAGTCCCCAAGTAGCCAACCTAAATGAGGAAAGCCAGCTGTGAGACAAGAGGGAGTGGTAAAGACTACAGAGAACTAATCATCACATGGTTCAGTCAGCAGGGAATGAACAGTGTGATGATTAGTTTCTTGTCCTGGAGAGAGTATGGGGGATGGGGTTCTTACCTGTCATTGAGGCAGCAGTAGATGATGGGGTTGTACATTGTAGAGCTCATGGCCAGCCACATGATGGCCAGGTAAACCTGCTGAATAAACTTCTCCAGGTAGAGATCAGGGTTGATGTAAGGCAGGAGGAAGAAGATGTGGAAGGGCAGCCAGCAGATGGCAAAGGTGCATACAACAGCAATCATCATCTTAACCACCTGGCAAAAAGGTGAGACAGGTGAGACCACCAGCACATCCTCCCTTTCTCATGGTTATTTTCTCTCTCATCCTTCCCCCTGACTGTGCACAGTGTGATATGGTGTGTAAAGTAATTATAATAACACCTTTCAAGGTGGAGGAAGGACCATTTATAGGTGGTATCAAAGGGCTTTGGTTATGTCAGTGATTCTCAGAGGGTGGCCCCAGGACAAGCAACATGGCCATAACTTGAGTACTTGTCAGAAATGCAAATTCTTGGACCCCATTCCAGGCTAACTGAATCAGAAAGTTTGAGTGTGGGACCCAGAATTCAGACTTTGACAAGCGCTTCTGATTGTTCTGATGTGCACTCATGTTTGAGAACTTCTGTGTTATACCATACTTCTGGGCAATGACTGGAGAAGCCAAGGGAGACCAGATTAATGAGCAAAGGGGAATGGGTGTTCAGGAGGGAAAGACCCAGGAATGGGGAGGAAGCAGCAGAGGGAAAGGGACCATGAGCCAGAGCAGGCTTCTAGGTCTGAAGACTTAGG
>NW_006779868.1:171198-255310 GCF_000442215.2 Lipotes vexillifer | reverse complement strand
GGGAAAGAGAAGTGTGGGATTTAGACAGCTGCAGCAAGGGAGTGTCAGATGTTTAAAGGGGATATTAATAAAATGGTTTTATGAATACTGGGTGATATAACACATTCCTTTTTATTCCCAAGAAACCTTCAGAGAAAAAATGACCTAAGACAGGTGTGACCAAGATAGTGGAGTAGGAAGACACTGAGCTAACCTCCTCCCATGGGCACACCAACTAGTTACAGAGCAACTATTAATGAGAACGACCTGAAGACTAGCAGAAAAGATTTTCTTGAACTAAAGATATAAATAAGGAATCACAATGAGATGGATAGGAGGGACAGAGATGCAGTATAGTCAAGACCCATACCCCTGGGAGGTCACCCCCAAATGGAAGGATGATCACAATTGCAGAGGTCCTCCCCAAGGAACAAGAGGTCTGAGCCCCACATCAGCAGGGTATGCACTGGGAAGACAAACCCTCAGAATTTCTTGCTTTGAAGGCAAGCAGGGCTTGCACATAGGAGGGCTAGAGAGCTGTAGGAAACAGAGATTCTGCTCTTAAAGAGTGCACAAAAAATCTCACATGCTCTGAGTCTCAGCACAGAGGCAGTGATTTGAGAGGAGCCTGAGCCAGACCCACTTGCTGACCTTGAAGAGCCTCCTGGAGAAGAAGGAGGCAGTTGGGAACATCCCTGGGGACAAAAACACCAGTGGCAGCTGTTTGGGGAGCTCATTCTACCATGAGGACACTGGTTTTGGCAAATGCCATTTTGGAGTTCTTCTTCTAGTCTATTAGCTCTGGGAGGTTACCCACCCACCAGTGGGCTGGTACCAGCCCCAGGGCCCTCATAGACCCACAGCCAGCTGCCCCAGGACCTGGCTCTGTGCACAAGTGCGCCAACAGTCACAAGGCAGAGTCGGCAGTGAACTGGGCTGGGGGCCAGCCTCACCTACCAACATGCCCACAGTAGTCAGTCCCACCACAACAGAACGGCCCACACAGCATACATAGGGGGTCCACCTAGAGCATGTAGCTCTGTTGATCAGAGGAGAGTGTGCTGCTGGGTCCCACAGGACAGCTTCTCCAAGATCAGAACATGTAACCAACTTACCTAATGCATAGAAATAAGCACAGAGAAATAAATACACACAATTTGAGGAGAGAGAGGAATATGTTCTCAACAAAGGCACAAGACAAAACCTCAGAAAAAGAACTAAATGAGGTGGAGAAAAGCAATCTACTTGAAAAAGATTTCAAAGTAATGATAATAAATATGTTCAATGAACTTGAGAGAAGAATGGATAAACACAATGAGAATTTAAATAAAATTAGAAAATATAAAGAAAAACCAAACAGAGCTGAAGAATACAATAACTGAAATAAAAAATTCACTAGAAGGAAGCAACAGTGGATTAGGTCATACAGAGGAATGGATCAGCAAACTGGAAGACACCCAAGCTGAACAAAAAATTAAAAAAGAAAATAATTAACAAAAAAATGAGTGTAGTTTAAGAGACCTCTGGGACAACCAAAGTGTACAAATATTTGCATCATAGGGGTCCAAGAAGGATAAGAGAGAGAGAAAGCATCAAAGAACTTATTTGAAGGAATAATAGCTGAAAAGTTCCCCAATCTGGGAAAGGGAACAGACATCCATGTCCAAGAAGCACAAAGAGTCCCAAACAAGATGAACCCAAAGCAGTCCACACCAATACACATTATATTAATATGGCATATATTAAAGATAAAGAGAGAATATTAAGAGCAGCAAGAGGAAACAAATAGTTACACACATGGGAACTCCCATAAGACTGTCAGCTGACTTTTCAGTAGAAATTTTGCAGGCCAGAAGGGAGTGGCACCATATATTCAAAGTGATGAAAGGATAAAACATGCAACCAAGAATACTCTATCTGGCAAGGCTATCATTCAGATTTGAAGGAGAGATACAAATTTTAAGACAAGCAACAGCTAAAAGAATTCAGCACCACTAAACTGGCTTAACGAGAAATGTTAAAGGGACTTCTCTAAGGGGAAAAGAAAAGACCACAGCCAGAAATATGAAAATTATGAGAGGAAAAATCTCATTGGTTAAAGCAAACATACAATAAAGATAGTAGATCAACCACTTATAAAGCTAGTAGGAAGATTAAAGACAAAAGTAGTAAAATCATCTATATCCACAATAAGTAGTTAAGGGATACACAAAACAAAAAGATGTAAAATATGATGTCAAAAACATTAAATGTGAGGAGGGGGCAAATAAAAATGAAGGGTGGTTAGAATGTGTTCAGACTTAAGTGGTCACCAACTTAAAAATAAT
Organism: Lipotes vexillifer; assembly: GCF_000442215.2. Classification (NCBI taxonomy): domain Eukaryota; kingdom Metazoa; phylum Chordata; class Mammalia; order Artiodactyla; family Lipotidae; genus Lipotes; species Lipotes vexillifer. The sequence continues at coordinate 253,004 of NW_006779868.1, read as the reverse complement.
CACATGTGGGACTTCCCTTTGGTGTGGTGGTTAAGAATCTGCCTGCCAATGTTGGGGACACAGGTTCGAGCCCTGGTCTGGGAAGATCCCACATGCCACAGAGCCCATGCACCACAACTACTAGGCCTGCACTCTAGAGCCCGTGGGCCACAACTACTGAGGTTGCATGCCACAACTACTGAAGCCTGCGCATCTAGAGCCCGTGCTCCACAACAAGAGAAGCCACTGCAGTGAGAAGCCCTCACACTGCATCGAAGAGTAACCCCCACAACCCGCAACTAGAGAAAGTCTGCATGTAGCAATGAAGACCCAACGCAGCCCAAAATAATCACATGTGTATGTATATATAGTTTGCTATATATAAGCCTCATGGTAGCCACAAACCAAAAAAATCTCTAATAGATACACATGAAAAAAGAGAAAGGAATCCAAACATAACATTAAAGGCAGACATTAAACCACAAGGGAAGAGAGCAAAAAAGAAGAAAAAAGAACTATAAAAACAACCAGAAAACAACAAAATGGCAATAAGTACATTACAGACCAATATAACTGATGAACATGGATACAAAATCCTCAACAAAATATTAGCAAAGAGAATTCAACAATACCTTAAAAGGATCATACACCATGATTGAGTGGAATTTGTGCCTGGGATGCAAGGATGTTTCAACATCAGCAAATTAGTCAATGTGTTACATCACACTAACAAACTGAAGAATAAAAATCATATTATCATTTTCATAAATACAGAAAAAACTTTTGACAGAATTCAGTATCTTTTTATGACAAAAACTCTCAACAAAGTGGGTATAGAGGGAACATATGTCAACATATAAAGGCCATATGTGACAAACCCATAGCTAACATCATATTCAGTGGTGAAAAGGTGAAAGCATTTCCTCTAAGATCAGGAACAAGAAAAGGTTGCCCACTCTCACTCCTTTTATTCAATGTAGTATTGGGAGTTCTATTCAAAACAATCAGACAAGAAAAAGAAATAAAATATATCCAAATTAGAAAGGAAGAATTCAAACTGTCACTGTTTGCAGATGACAGGATACTATACATTGAATATCCTAAAGAAGCCACCAAAAAACTATTAGAACTAATAAACAAATTCAATAAAGTTTCAGGATACAAAATTAATACACAGAAATCTGTTGCGTTTCTATATACTAACACTGAAATATCAGAATGAGAAATTAAGAAAACAGTCCCATTTACAACTGCATCAAAAAGAATAAAATACCTAAGAATAAACCTAGCCAAGGAGGTAGACAACTTGTACTTGGAAAACTATAAGGCACTGATAAAATAAATTGAAGGGGACACAAGCAAAAACCAAAATATAGCATGCTCACAGATTGGAAGAATTAATATTGTTAAAATGACCATACTACCCAAGGCAACCTACAGATTCAATGCAATCTATCAAAATACCAAAGGCAATTTCACAGAACTACAACTAATAATTCTAAAACTTATACAGAAACACAAAAAACCCCAAATAGCCATAACAATCTTGAGAAAGAAGAACAAAGCTGGAGGAATTATGCTCTTGATTTCAAAAACATACTAAAAGCTACAGTAATCAAAACAATATGGTAGTGGCACAAAACAGACACACAGCTCAAAAGAACAGAATAGAGATCCCAGAAATAAACCCACACCCATATGGTCAATTAATCTATGACAAAGGAGGCAAGAATTATAGTGGGGAAAATACAGCCTCTTCAAAAAACCATGTTGGGAAAAGTTGACTGCTACATGCAAAAAAATAAAACTGGATTACATTCTCACATCATATATAAAAATAAATTCAAACTGGATTAAAAACTTAAATGGAAGACCTGAAACCACAAAACTCCTAGAAGAAAACAGGAAGCACCCTTTTTGACACTGGTCTTAGCATTTTTTAAAAAAAATTTGTCTCCTCAGGCAAGGGAAACAAGAGCAAAAATTAACAAATGGGACTACATCAAAGTGAAAAGCTTTTGCACAATGAAGGAAACTATAAACAAAACAAAAAGGCAGCTTACTGAATATTTGCAAATAATATATCTGATAGGGGATTAATATCTAAAATATACAAACAAAACAAAACAAAACAAACAAAACAAAACAAAACAAAACAAAAAGGCAGCTTACTGAATATTTGCAAATAATATATCTGATAGGGGATTAATATCTAAAATATACAAATAATTAATATCACTCAACATCAAAAAAACCAAACAACTGCATTAAAAAATGGCAGGGACCTGAAGAGATGTTTTTCCAAATAAGGCATACAGATGGCCAAAAGGCACATGTAAAGATAGCCAACATCACTCATCAAACCAAAACCACAATGAGATATCACTTCACACGTGTCAGAATGGCTATATCACAAAGACAGCAGATAACAAGCATTGGCAAGGCTGTGGAGAAAAATGAGCCTTTGTAAACTGTTGGTGGAAATGTAAATTGGTGCAGTCACTCTGGAAAACGGTATGGAGATTCCTCAACAAATTGAAAAGAGAACTACCATATGATCCAGCAACTACACCACTGGGTATTTATCCAAAGGAAACAAAAACACTTTGAAAAGATACATGTACCCTGATGTTTATAGGAGCATTATTTACAATAATAATAAAATAAAAATTTACAATAATAATTAAAAAATAAATATTTATTTATTTACAATAGCCAAGATATGGAAGCAACCTAAGTGTCCATTGATAGAGGAATGGGTATAAAAATATATTTTATATATATATACACACACACACATACAATGGAATACTACCCAGACATTAAAAAATGAAATCTTGTCATTTGGGACAACATGGATGAATATAGAGGGTATTATCCTAAGAGAAAGTCAAATATCACATCATCTCACTTATATGTGGAATCTAAAAAACAAAACAAAGAAACAAACAAAACAAAAGCAGACTCATAAAGATGTAGAGAATAAAAGGGTGGTTGCCAGAAAGAAGGGGGATGGGTAGGTGGGTGAAATGGGTGAAGGGGATTAAGGGGTACAAACCTTAAATAAGTCATGGGGATGTAATAAGCAGCATAAAGAATATGGTCAGTAACATTTTAATAACTTTGTATGGGGACAGATGGTTACTAGAATTATTGTGGTGCTAGTGGATGCAAATGTCATATCATTATGTAATACACGTGAAATTAACATACTATTGTAAGTCAACTGTATTTCAATAAAAAAGAAAAGCTATCTAGCATCCACACAATGAAATACTATGCAAAGAAGTACCAAAGAGAAAAATAAAGAATGAGAAATCTCTTTCTATATTGATTTTTGAAGATTTTGTGGATATTGTTAAATTTAAAAATAAGAGGAAGAACAGCGTGCATTTACTATTTGTGTAAGAAAGAAAAGAATATATATTTATTTGGCTTATAAATGCATTACAATATCTGAAAGGATTAACAACTGTGGTTATTATAGTGTGTGTGTGTGCGTGTGCATGTGTGTGTGTGTGTGTGCATACACATTTGGGAACTGTGTAGATGGAGGACCTAGAAAGGAGGGAGACCTTTCATGGTAAGACTCAATATATTTTTTGACTTTTAATTTAAGACTCCCAAGAAGTTGCAAAAATTGGTCAGAGTTCCCAGGTACCCATCACACAGCTTCTCCCAATGATATCATCTTACATAACTATGCCACATGATCAAAATCAGAAAACTGATGATAGTGCAGTACTATTAACGGACTGCATTTGGATTTTGCCAGTTTTTACATGCATTTTTTTTTGGTGTATAGTTCTATGAAATTTTATCATATGCAGAGATAAGTGAAAAATCCACAGCAATCAGGATACATAGCTGCTCCATCATCCCAAAGAAACTCACTCATGCTATCCCTTTGTAGACAGACTCTTCCCCCAGTACTAATCCTGGCAACTCCTAGTCTGTTCTCCATCACCATAATTTTGTTTCTTTTAGTACTTTTTGATGTTTGAACCAAGTAAATGTACTATTTTGTTAAACTTTAATAATAAAAGAGAACTGAATAACTCTTCATGCTTTTGTAGTTAAATATGTGTGTTTGTGTTTTAATGACTTGACAATTTTCAATTAGCCTTAAGGCGAGAGTGAGGTGGCTTATGCCTGTACAGGCAGGCCTAGGTTACGAAAACATTGAAGAAAGATCTCTTCCCTCCCCTCCCTTCCCCTTTCCTCCACTCCCTTCTATTGTTCCCAGGACCCAGGGATGTTTTGTGCCTGCTGCCTCTGGGTCTCCTGAGGCTCTGGGGCTCATAAGCTTGCCGGTCTGTCACCTATGCCAGGGTGGGTTAAGTACTGCCTGCCCTTAGCTCACCTTGCGCTTGGCAGAGACTTGCTCGTGGTAACGGTCAGAGGAGTCCCCAGGGATCTCGCTGGCCCACAGTGTGATACCCACTACAGTGTACGCATAGCCTATCACCAGCAGGGGGAGGAAGTAGATCAACACAGTCACACAGATGTGGTACCTGCAACAAGGTGGATGGAAGTGGTCAGTTCAAGAAATAATAGGGTTGGTCAAGCCTTTACGGTTACATTTCTCAGCATTTGCCATTAATAAGCTTTGATGATAAGGCTAGCCACCTGCATTGGATGGATGGGTGTTATGTTAATGGATAAAGTAGAGAAAGCAAATCTCTTCAACTTATGTTTTTCTTATGGACTTTTTCCATAATGGAGATTCCTATTCAGAATGAAAAGAGAAGAACAAACACTGATCAGAGGGAACTGAATCTGTTGTATACCTACGGCAATTTTAGTTGATGTTAAGTTCAATATTGCTTACCTCTCCCTCCAAAGAGAAAATGCAATCTTAGGCTGCATTAATGGAACTATATTCTCTAGAATAAAGGAGGTGATTTTACTGCTCAATACATACTTGTCAGATTTAAACTTAGGGTAAATTTTGGTGCAGGGACATAGACCAACTAGTACATTCAGATAAGAACCATCATCATGGTTAATGAGACAATCTATCCTAAATGACAAATGGCTTCACGGATATAAGCATAATTATCTTGGAGAGAGATAAGACTTATCCTAGAATTAGGATCAGTAGGTGAGAGCCACAAAGTTTAAGCTACTTTTAGGCCTGGTCCTTAAATATATATCTCCAGATGGAAGCTGTCTGGGTCTCTGAGTTACCACTTGGAGGACAGATACCAAATGATTTGAGTCTGATTGGAATATGAGAAAGAAACAAACCTTTGCAGTGTTAAACCACAGCTTTTGAGGTTTCTTACAACAGCACAACTTATCCTATTCTGTTTAAGATGAAGCTCATTGTAAGTTGGATATTTTAATAAGTTATTTGAATTTTGAGAAAGAGTATTTTTTCTCAGATGGTCTGGCTAGTTATAGGCCTTTCCCCCTGATGTGAGTTTAATGCAAAGCCTCAGCATTCCTGATAATAATAATAATAATAATAATAATAATAATAATAAGAAGAAGAAGAAGAAGAAGAAGAACAGCTAATATTTTGAGGGGTTTACTCTAGGTCACTGTGTTCATAATAACATTAATGATAGTATTAATAGCTGAACTGGAAGTTAGATTTTATTGAGTGAATAGCACAGTGCCATGCACTTTACTGGCATTATCTTCTTTAATCCTCAAAACAAATGATTAGGTAGATACTATCATAGTCCCATTTTGTAGATATGGAAACCAAAGCTTAGAATTTAATTAACTTTCTGAAATTCACAGCTGGTAAAATGAGCTGAGATTAGAACGCAGGACTGTGACCACAGAACCAGCTTATTGTCACTGGAGAAAAGTCACCCAGTGATATATATATTTTTTAATTTAATTTAATTTATTTTTTTATACAGTAGGTTCTTATTAGTTATCTATTTTATACATATTAGTGTATACATGTCAATCCCAATCTCCAAATTCACCCAACGACCACCATCAACCACCACCACTTTCCCCCATTGGTGTCCATATGTTTCTTCTCTACACTGTGTCTCTATTTCTGCCCTGCAAACCGGTTCATCTGTACCATTTTTCTAGGCTCCACATATATATGTTAATATACTATATTTGTTTTTCTCTTTCTGGCTCACTTCACTCTGTATGACAGTCTCTAGATCCATCCATGTCTCTACAAGTGACCCAATTTCATTCCTTTTTATGGCTGAGTAATATTCCGTTGTATATATGTACTACCTCTTCTTTATCCATTCATCTGTTGATGGGCATTTAGATTGCTTCCATGACCTGGTTATTGTAAATAGTGCTGCAAGGAACATCAGAGTGCATGTGTCTTTTTGAATTATGGTTTTCTTTAGGTGTATGCCCTGTAGTGGGATTGCTGGGTCACATGGTAATTCTATTTTTAGTTTTTAAAGGAACCTCCATACTGTTCTCCATAGTGGCTGTATCAATTTATATTCCCACCAACAGTGCAAGAGGGTTTCCTTTTCTCCACACCCTCTCCAACATTTGTTGTTTGTAGATTTTCTGATGATGCCCATTCTAACTGGTGTGAGGTGATACCTCATTGTGGTTTTGATTTGCATTTCTCTAATAATTAGTGATGTTGAGTAGCTTTTCATGTGCTTCTTGGCCATCTGTATGTCTTCTTTGGAGAAATGTCTATTTAGGTCTTCTGCCCATTTTTTGATTCGGTTATTTGTTTTATTAATATTGAGCTGCATGAACTATTTATATATTTTGGAGATTAATCCTTTGTCCATTGATTCATTTGCAAATATTTTCTCCAATTCTGAGGGTTTTCTTTTCATCTTGTTCGTTGTTTCCTTTGCTGTGCAAAAGCTTTTAAGTTTCATTAGGTCCCATTTGTTTATTTTTGTTTTTATTTCCATTACTCTAGGAGGTGGATCAAAAAAGATCTTGATGTGATTTATGTCAAAGACTGTTCTGCCTATGTTTTCCTCTAAGATTTTTATAGTTTCTGGTCTTACATTTTCATCCATTTTGAGTATATTTTTGTGTATGGTGTTAGGGAGGGTTCTAATTTCATTCTTTTACATGTAGCTGTCCAGTTTTCCCATCACCATTTATTGAAGAGACTGTCTTTTCTCCATTGTGTAACCTTGCTTCCTTTGCCATAGATTAGTTTACCATAGGTGTGTGGGTTTACCTCTGGTCTTTCTATCCTGTTACATTGATCTATATTTCTGTTTTTGTGCCAGTACCATATTTTCTTGATTACTGTAGCTTTGTAGTGTAGTCTGAAGTCAGGGAGTCTGACTCCTCCACCTCCGTTTTTTTTCCCCTCAAGACTGCTTTGGCTATTCAGGGTTTTTTGTCTCTATACAAATTTTAAGATTTTTTTGTTCTAGTTATGTAAAAAATGCCACTGGTAATTCGATAGGGATTGAATTGAATGTGTAGATTGCTTTGGGTAGTAGAGTCATTTTCACAATATTGATTCTTCCAATCCAAGAACATGGTATATCTCTCCATCTGTTTGTGTCATCTTTGATTTCTTTCATCAGTGTCTTATAGTTTTCTGAGTACAGGTCTTTTACCTCCTTAGGTAGGTTTATTCCTAGGTATTTTATTCTTTTTGTTGAAATGGTGAATGGGATTATTTCCTTAATTTCTCTTTCTGATCCTTCATTCTTAGTGTATAGGAATGCAAGAGATTTCTGTGCATTAATTTTGTATCCTGCAACTTTACCAAATTCATTAATTAGCTCTAGTCACCCAGTGATATTTTCTCTCACTATTTATGCTTATTTTCTGCAATATTTTTTTCCAAAAAGGAAAACCCACTTACTCACTCAATTTCTCCTTTATCAATAGTTTGTTTTCAATCACTTATTTGCAAAGCCCCACAGTTTTACCACTTATTCTGCCTCCTCTGAACGCTAAAATTTGAAACTTGAAGAAACTTGAAGAGTTCTTAAAGTAACAAGCCACAGATTCAGCAAAGCAGGGTGTTTAGTGCAAGCTGTTATATACAGATTGGCTGTTCCATGCGGACAGGCTGTTCTGTGCAGACAGGCTGTTCCATGCAGACAGGCTGTTCCAGTCTTACCAGACTTTCAATGTTCACTTTGATTGTCTCCTCTAGAAGATTTCTTGGGAGCCTCAGTTCTCTAGTCACCACAGCAGTGACTGCATACTGGTTTCCTACCTGATCTCAGTCCCTCTTCCTAATTGCTGTATAGATACTGATTGAAATCAAAATGTTTGGAGACTATGGTGTCAGGGAGACCCTGGGACCGCACCTACTTCTTCTATCTGTAAGAACAGCCCTCCCTTTTGAAGACCAATACTTACTTGGAGATAAAAACATGTTAACTGAGCTTTGTGGGGTCTTTCCTTCCAAGCACTGAGCATCTTTTTGGAGTCAGGGATGTGATGGGAGAATACTGCAGTCAAGTCACAGATGCTTCTTACCTTGGACCAGTGTTTCTCAAAATTAAACCAGCCTCAGAATCACCTAGAGGGCTTGTACAAATATGGAGGGCTAGGCCCCACTCTGGGACCCACCCAATTTCCAACTTAGCATGTCTGAGGTAAGTCTGAGAATCTGCATTTATAACAAGTTCCCAGGTGATGCTGCTGCTGGTTCTGGTTCAGACTTTGAGAAACACTTAGACCACTGGTTCTCAAGCTCAGAATCACATGAGAAACATCGGGGGAGATTTTTAAATAATCAGTGTCCAGAGATACTCATGTAATTGGTCATGAGTGTGGGAGCAGAAAACCGCAGTTTAGAAAATTTCCCAAGCCATTCTGGAATACAGCTGACATTGAGAATCACCCTTTCAGATCCAAGGCCTACAAGCCTGTTGGAACTACTATATTGTTGTCGGAGATTTAATGACATCACTAAAGTATGTATTAATCATATTTTCTAGTCTCTGTATCTGATACTTTGACATCTTGGGTCTTGCTGATGAATCTAGGAGGGACTGCCTGTCCAGAGCTAGCTAACTCCTAGAGATAACTCTTGCTAGTGTGATTTCATATGCAAACTAAACAACCCAAGGCCCCTACCTGCCATCTATCTGCTTTTTCGGGGCTCTTACACTACAGGATACTATCTTCCTGCCCCAATCACCCCAGGGCCACCTCAGACATCTATGGGCAGCCCCTACACTGGAGCCCACTGAAATGATTCAAACAAGAAAATGCTAGGCCTCTTTACCCTGCCTCACTGGTTGCTTCCCTCAAAAACATAGTAAAAGACTTTCCTACAGTTTCCCCATGCTCTCTGCCTGTGACCCTCTGTAGGGTGGTGTGCGCCTTCCTCTTGGGAACTATGAGTAATAAACTATCTTTTCAATGGAAATAATGTCCTGATCTGTTGGCCTCACTATACCTGAATTCAAAAAATGAAATCTATACTTTAAAACAAAGGGCTCCAGGGAGATCAGCTCGATGCTTTGTGACCACCTAGAGGGGTGGGATAGGGAGGGTGGGAGGGAGACACAAGAGACAGGGGATATGGGGATATATGTATATGTATAGCTGATTTACTATGTTATAAAGCAGAAACTAACACACCATTGTAAAGCATTTATACTCCAATAAAGATGTTAAAAAAAAAAATCCCACAAAGTGCTCTTTGGAAAATCACAGATCAGACCATTAGGAAAATGCTAAGCTAAATCAGTAAACATAAATTATCAGCCTCTTTTTTGTTTTTTAAGAAGGAAAAGTTATTTTGTTATTCATTTGTGAGAAAGAAAAAGTATGGACTTAATTTCAACTAAAATGAGTTATAGACAGGTCCATGCTCCAACAGGGATAATTAAGAATAACAGGAATATGCCCCAGCAATTCCACTTCTAGATACATACCCAGAATTGAATGCAGGGACTCAAACCAATACTTGTACACCAATGTTCATAGCAGCATTATTCACAATAACCAAAGGGTGGAAACAACCCAAATGCCCCTTATTAGATGAATGGATAATCAAAATGTGGTATATACATAAAATAGAATATTATTTAGCCTTAAAAAGAATGAAGTTCTGATACATGCTACAACTGGATGAACCTTGCAAACATTATGCTAAGTGAATAAGCCAGACACAAAAGGACAAATATTATATGACTCCACTTACATGAAATATTTAGAATAGGCAAATTCATAGAGACAGAAAATAGAACAGAGGTTACCAGGAGCTGGGATATGGGGATGGGAGTTACTGTTTAATAGGTACAGAATCTGGGATGATAAAAAGTTCTTGAAATGGATAGTGGTGACAGTTGTATAACATTGTGAATGTAAAATAATAAATTTTACATTATGAATATTTTATCACATATGTAAATGTCATACACACACACATATATTACATAATTTAATAAAAAAACATAAGAACATTTAATCTGACCTGGGGTCCCGGGTCTCCAGATTTTCAGCCTTCTATTCCCCTCAGGTACTCCTCAACAACCCCCAAAATAATAAAAATCCACCTCTGTGATCAAAGGGTAAGTAAATCTTGCTCATATAAACCCCTTTCACATGGAAGTTGCAAATGCTCAATCCAATGTCCAAGTTATCAAAAATTCTAAATGAATGTAGGTCAAATGAATGAAATTTAATCACTAGAAAATATGAAAATAAATATATTTCTTCCATCTGGACACATTCTTGGAGAAGTTTTACCTATTCTTGCAGTTAATTAGAGATAAACCTGCATTTTAATATCTTGCCAAAATCATTATTTTAGAGAACTGGTCAATAGGACCTAGTATAATCTTATTTTGTACAGCTTCATGGTTTTTTTGGCTCTTGAATCTGATGGCTCTCAGAATTAATATCTGCCTTGGGAGAAGAGATCAGGGATCAGGGATCAGGGATGTGCCAAATGTGAGCCAGGGAAAGAATCAGGAGTGACTGCAATAGACTGTGACTGCAAGGACTGCTTGGTTCCCACATGATGAGATAGACGAGACATGTGCATTGATTTTTTTGTGTTTTTTATTGTCTTTTTAAAAACTGAGGCATAGTTGATTTATAAAATTATATGTTTCAGTGCAACATAGTGATTCACAATTTTAGAGGCTATACTCCATTTATAGGTATTATAAAATATTGACTATATCTCCTATTCTGTACAATATATCCTTGTAGCTTATTTATTTTATACATAGTAGTTTGTACCTCTTAATCCCATACTCCTATCTTGCCCCTCCACCCTTGCCTCTCACCACTGGTAAGCACTAGTTTGTCACTATATCTATGAATCTGTTTCTCTTTTGTTATATTCACTAGTTTGTTTTATTTTTTAGATTCCACATATAAGTGATAACATACAGTATTTTGTCTTTTTCTGTCTGACTTATTTCACTAAGTACCTTCCAAGTCCATCCATGTTGTTGCAAGTGGCAAAATTTCATTCCTTTTTATGGCTGAGTAATAGTTCATTGTATTAATATTTATATACCACATCTTCTTTAGTCATTCATCTGGTGATGGATACTTAGGTTGCTTCCATGTCCTGGCTATTGTCAATTATGCTACTATGAACATTGGGATGCATGTATCTTTTTGATTTTTGAATTAGTGTTTTTGTTTTTTTGTATATACATCCAGGAATGGAATTGCTGGGTCATATGGCTAATTCTATTTTTAGTTTTTTGAGGAACCTCCTTTCTGATTTCCATAGTGGCTGCACCAATTTACATTCCCTCCAACAGTGTAGGTTTCTTCACATCCTCACCAACATTTATTATCTGTAGACTTTTTGAAGATAGCCATTCTGACAAGTGTGAGGTGATGTCTCATTGTGATTTTGATTTGCATTTCTCTGATGATTAGTGATACTAAGCATGTTTTCATGTGCCTGTTAACCATCTATATGTCTTCTTTGGAAATATGTCTAATCAGGTCTTCTGTATACTTTTGAGTTGTTTCTTGATATTGAGCTGTATTAACTGTTCATATATTTTAGATATTAAACCCTTATTGGTTATATCATTTGTAAATATTTTCTCCCATTCAGTAGGTTGTCTTTTCATTTTGTCCATGGTTCCCTTTGCAGTACAAAAGCTTTTAAGTTCAGTTAGGTCCCTTTTATTTATTTTTGCTTTTATTTCCTTTGCCTTAGGAGACAGATCCAAAACAATATTGCTATGATTTATGTCAAAGAGTGTTCTGCCTATGTTTTCTTCTAGGAGTTTTATGATTTCAAGCCTTGTATTTAGGTCTTTAACACTAATATCATTTTCTTACATGTAGTTGTCCAATCTTTCCAGCATCACTTATTGAAGAAACTGTCTTTTTCCAATTGTATATTCTTGCCTCATTTGTCATAGATTAATTGACCATAAGTGCATGGGTTTATTTCTGGGCTGTCAATTCTGTTCCATTGATCTATGTGTCTGTTTTTGTGCCAGTACCATACTGTTTTTACTATTATAGTTTTGTAGTATAGTCTGATGTCCAGAAGCATGATCCTCCAGCTCTCTTCTTTCTCAAGATTATTTTGGCTATTCAGGGTCTTTTGTGTTTCCATACAAATTTTAAAATTATTTGTTCTAGTTCTGTGTAAAATTACCCCAGCTTTCTTTTGATTTCCATTTGCATGGATTACCTTTTTCTATCCCCTATTTTCAGTCTGTGTCTTTAGATCTGAGGTGAGTATCTTGTAGGCAGCATTATATACAGGTCTTGTTTTATATTCTTTCAGCCACTCTATGTCTTTTGATAGGAGAATTTAGTCCATTTACATTTAAAGTAATTATTGATATGTACTTTCTTACTGCTATTTTGTTTATTGTTTTTGTGTTGTTTTTGTAGTTCTTTTTGTTTCTTCTTTTTTCTCTTCTACTGTGATTTTATGACTATCTTAATGTTATGTTTGGATTCCTTTCTCTTTTGTGTGTGTATCTATTATAGAGTTTTGGTTTGTGATTACCATAAAGTTTATATATATCTAATTATCTATGTCTATATATGATTGTTTTAAGTTGCTGATCTCTTAATTCAAACACACTTTAACAACCCTGCATTTATACTCTCCTCTCATCTCGATTACTGTTTTTGACTTCATATTTTATGTCTAATTGTTTGGGGTATCCCTTAGTTGCTTATTGTGGATATAGGTGATTTTACTACTTCTGTCTTTTAACCTTCCTACTAGCTTTATGCATATCCTACCTTTACTGTATATTTGCCTTTATGAGTCTTTTCCTTTCATAATTTTCATGTTTCTAGTTGTGGCCTTTCCTTTTTTTACTTAGAGAAGCCCCTTTAGCATTTCTATTAAAGCTGGTGTAGTTGCTGAACTATTTTAGCTTTTGCTTGTCTGTAAAATTTTTGACCCCTTCATCAAATCTGAAAGAGAGCCTTGCTGGGTACTGTGTTTTTGGTTGTAGGCTTTTCCTCTTTTATCACTTTAAATATATCATGCCACTCACTTCTGGCCTGCAGAGTTTCTACTGAAAAGTCAGCTGATGGCCTTATGGGAGTTTCCTTGTATGTTATTTGTTGCTTTTCCCTTGCTGCTTTTAATATTCTTTCTTTATCTTTAATTTTTGTCATTTTAATTAGAATGTGTCTTGGTGTGTTCCTCTTTGGGTTAATCCTGTATGGGACTCTCTGCATTTCCTGGACTTGGATGACTGTTCCTTTCCCAGGTTAGGGAAGTTTTCAGCTATTATGTTTTCAAATATATTCTCAGCCCCTTTCTCTTTCTCTCTTCTCCTGGAATCTCTATAAAGCAAATATTAGTGCACTTGGTGTTGTCCCAGAGACCTCTTAAACTGTCCTCATTTCTTTACATTCTTTTATTTTTTTTTCTGTTCAGTGGCAGTGATTTCCACTACCCTGTCTTCCAGCTCACTGATTCATTCCTCTGTATCATTTAGTCTACTTTTGATTCCTTCTGGTGTATTTTTCATTTCAGTTATTGTATTCTTCATCTCTATTTGGTTATTCTTTATATTTTCTAACTCTTTGTTAAAAACTTATAACTTCTGACTCTGTGCATCTATTCTTCTCCCGAGTTCATTACCCTGAACTCTTTCTTGGGTAGAGTGCATATCTCCACTTCACTTAGCTCCTCTTCTGGGGTTTTATCTTGTTCCTTCATTTTGAACAAGTTCCTCTGTTGCCTTATTTTTCCCAACTTGCTGTTTTTAATTTCTATGTATCTGGAAGTTTGGTTATATTTCCTGACTGTGGAAAGGTGGCCTTTTTTAGGAGATGTCCTATGTGTCTGGCAGCACACTCCTCTCTCATCACTAGAGCTATATGCTCCTCTGTGTGGGCTTTGTGTGTTCTTCTGTTGTGGCAGGTTGACTACTGTGAGTGGTCTGGTAGGCTTGGTTGGCCCTGGTCTGGTTGGTTGCTAGGCCCTGCCTTGTGTGAATGTTGCTGGACACTAGTTGGTGAGGCTGGGTTACAAGGCAGTTGGCTTCAGAACCCAAGGAGGACCAAGGGCTAGTGCTGACTCACTGGTGGACGGAGTTGGGGTCCAGGAGACTCCAGCATTGTTACCTGCCCACTGGTGGGTGAAGCCAGGTTCTGGGGCTAATGCTGGCCCACTCGCAGGCAGAATTGGGTCCTGGGATCTATCTGCAAGACCCAGGGGTCCCAGAGCTTCTGTCAGACTGCTGGTGGGTGGGGTCAGTTTCTGACACAGTAGGCTGTTTTGTCGGGCATGTCCCAAAGCGTCTGTTAGCCTGCTAGTGGGCAGGGCCTGGGTTCAGTCAGACCAAGGGCCTGGGTTCAGTCAGTCCAAGCAGGTGCTGGACTGGTAGTGAGTGGGCTAGGTTTTCAGGCTGTGGGGTTGCTGTTGTCCTATGGCTGGGCTCCACCTGCAGGTAGGTGACGCTGGTCCTGAGGAGAACATTCTCACTGGTGGGCAAAGCTGGGGCCCATCTTGTCCCAGGGCAGGATCTGGCCTGCTATTGTGTGGACTGGGTCCTCAGGCTATGGGGCTGTGTATGTTCTGTGGCTCATGTCCACCTGTTAGTGAGTGAGGCTGGTCTCAAGGCTACAGCAGGGTTGGTGGGGCCAGCGATTCTGGGGAATGGGTCTGCCTACTGGTGTGTGAAGCTAAGTCCTGAGGTCTCTGAGTGCAAGGTCCTGGGGGGGTCCCAGTTTTCGTTCTTGCACTCTGGTGTGTGGGGCCAGGTCCTGGACATTTTGGTGGGCAGGACTGTGTCCAGTGGTGGCTGTGGACTCAGGGGGTTTTAAGGCACCCTGGTGTAAGTGGGGTGTTAAAGTCCCCTACTATTATTAATTTCTTTTTTTAATGTCTCTTAATATTTGCTTTATATATATAGGTGGTCCTGTATAGGGTGCATATATGTTAATGTGTGTAATACCCTCCTCTTGCAGTGATCACTTTATCACTATATAATGCCCTTATTTGTCTTTTGTTATAGAATTTGTTTTAAATTCTATTTTGTCTGATATGAGTATTGCTATCTGCTTCCTTGTCATTTCCATTTGCATGAAATATCTATTTCTATCCCCTTAATTTCATTCTGTGTGTCTTTGGTTCTGCAGTACATCTCTTGTAAGCAGCATATAGATAGGTCTTGTTTTTTTTCTTTATCCATTCAGCCATTCTATGTCTTTTGGTTGGAGCATTCAGTCCATTGACATTTAAAGTAATTATTGATAGGTATGCACTTATTGACATCTTATTACTCATTTTCAAGTTGTTTTTGTAGTTTTTCCCTGTTCTTTTCTTTTTCTCTTAGTCTCTCCACTTATGGTTTGATGATTACCTTAGTGGTATGCTTGTCCTCCCCTCTCTCTTGTTTTTGAGTATTTACTGTAGCTTTTTGATTTATGGTTACCATGGGGTTCATATATGTTCACTTATAACTATATCTATTTGTTTTAAGCAGGTAGTACTTTAAGTTCAAACATATTCTAAACGATCTACATTTTTTATTCCCTTCCCCCATACTTTGTGTTTTTGATGTCACATTTTACACCTTCATATTTATCCCTTTACTGATTATTCTAGTTATACTTGATTTTACACTTTTTTGTCCTTTAATCTTTGGATTAGCTTATTTAAGTTATTGATCCTCAGCCTTTCAGCCTTTCTAGTGGGATTTTCCCCTTTCCTACAGAATCTTTGTGTTTTAGCCTTTTCTTTTCCCTTTAGAGAAGACCCTTTAACATTTCTTTTAGGGAAGGTTTAGTATTGATTGACTCTTTTAGTTTTTGCTTATCTGAAAATTTATTTACCTCTCCTTCTATTTTAAATGATAATCTTTCTGGGTAGATTATCCTTGGTTGCAGGCTTTTCCCTTTCAGTACTTTAACTATATCATGCTACTCCCTTCTGGCCTGCATAGTTTCTGCAGAAAAAGCAGGTGTTAACCTTATGGGGGTTCCCTTGTATATGATTCTTGGTTTTTATTTTGCTACTTTTAGAATTATTTCTTTAATTTTGCCATTTTAATTATGATATGTCTTGGTGTGGGTCTATTTAAGTTTATCTTGTTTGGGATTCTCTGTGCTTCCTGTACCTAGATATCTGTTTCCTTCTTCAGGCTTGGGAAGTTTTCAGCCATAATTTCATTAAATATATTTTTAACCCCATTCTCTCTCTTTCCTCCTTCTGGGACCCCTATAATGCAAATGTTGGTATGTTTGCTATTGTCCCAAAGATCCCTTAAACTATTCTCATTGAAAAAAAAATTTTTTTTTTTTTGCTATTTTGATTGGGTGATTTCCATTATTCTATCATCCAGATCACATATGCATTCTTCTGTATCATCAAGTCTGCTGTTCATTCCTCTAGTGTGCTTTTCCTTTCATTTATTGTATTCTTCACTTCTGACTCATTCTTATTTATATATTCTAGTTCCTTGTTAAATTTCTCACTGTGTTCATCTGTTCTTTTTTCTAATTCAGTTAGCATTCTTATTACTAATTCTTTGAATTCTTTATCTGGTTAATTGTTTATTTCCATTTTATTAGTTGTTTTTTCATGGATTTTCTCTTGCACTTTCAATTGTGACAAATTCCTCTGTCTTCTCATTTTGCTTATCTTTCTCTGTCTCTATGCAATTAAGTGAAACAGTTACCTATTGTAGTCTTGAAGATGTGTCCTTGTGTGGGAGTGTCCTTATACAGTCTCCCTATGTCCAGTGGCTTTGGTGAGAGAGCTGGATTTGATGTGAACACAAGTCACATCTTCTTCAGGGTGTGCTGGCAGCTATCATCTTGTAAAGAGCTGGGGCTGGAGATGGAAAGACTAGGGAAGCAGGGCTTCCCCTATGCTCAATGGCTGTTTCTGCCCTATCAGTTGTGGGGTCAAGTCCCAAGTTGCTGGAGCAGAAGAAATCCTGAAGGTTGGGCCCGAGCTGGCTCTGTTCCCTTTAAGTGTGTGTTCTTCTCCCTCCCAGCTCCTGCACCCAGCAGTACTGGTACAAGAGGGACTGTTGAGGGTAGTCAGCAAGGTTTGGGATGTGGGTTGTGGCAGTCTGGCTGCTGTCAGAAATCCAGACTGCCTCTGATGTGCTACCTGTACAATTGCCAATAATGGCTGCCTTTTCCCTGCTCAGATGCTACTTAGGGTTTGAGCTTCTTCAGAATCTCACAGCCCAGCTTTTCCCTTGGTTGTAGCAGTCCTTGCTCCAGTTTGGAGCTGCAATGCAAGGAAAGCACTGTTGGAGCATTTGCTCAGTTCAGGCTGGGGTGCATGCCAGGGAGGTGGCGGGAAACCAGTCAGCCACCAGTGTGATTTAAATTCTCCCTCTCTGCCCTGCTCAGGAGCAAGCAAGTGTTTATGTATTCCTCATGACTGGAGTTCAGGCTTCCCTCTGCTCTCCTGTTAGCACCACCAGCCCTCCAACCAGCCAAGGGTGTTCATCTTGCTGGCATCAGATTCCAGGGTTGGGGTGGCCAATATGTGGCTCAAAGTGCTCACTCCCCAGGGAGGATCTCTGCCTGTGTAATTGCCCTTTTCCTTCTAGTCCCCTCCCAAGGGTACTGACCTGATTGCTTCTCTTCCCTTCCAACCCAATTCCATGTGTATCTTTCTTACAGCTTTGATTGTACAGGTGTCTCTCTGCCAGTTTCCAGATAGTTTCCAGTGAGAATTGCTCCACACGTAGATGTATTTTTGATCTGTTTATGGGGGGAAGTAAACTCTGTGTTCCCTTACTATGCAATCTTGATCTCCCTCCCCATATCTGCTTGATTGGATGGTATGGTCCTTAGAGGGAGAGCCCAGTGTTATTTCTCTTTAATTCCTTTTACAACACAGGCACCAAGGAAATATTGGGTTGGTCCGAATAAACTTTTCGGCCAACCCAATACTTCACAGAAAGGTATAATCTCAGGCTTCAAAGGGCATTAGAATTCTCACCTTATCCATTCCGAACAGCAAGAAATCCCTCCTGATGGTATCCACCACAGGAGGGGATTCATTGTAAGTTGAAATTTTACAATTATGCTATTTAGTTATTGTCATTTCTTTTTTGCGAATTGACCACTTGCATAATTTACTTAATTTTACTTTGGAGTGTTCAAATTGTCTTTGCTAATTTGTAAGAACTCTTTATGGATTCTATCATATCATAGTTAAAATGTCTTTTCCATATAAAAATCATGAAAACATTCACTTATGCTTTCTCCTAGCTTATTTATTTATTTGCATTTAACTATTCAGTCTCTCAGGGATCTACTTTGGTATTATGAGAAAAGGCTCCAAATTTGCTTTCTCCAACAATTGTTAATAGTTTCCCAAGTACAACTATTGGATACTCCATCCTTTCCTTGATGATTTAAAATTGCACTTCTGTCTTATACACTCACAT
Organism: Lipotes vexillifer; assembly: GCF_000442215.2. Classification (NCBI taxonomy): domain Eukaryota; kingdom Metazoa; phylum Chordata; class Mammalia; order Artiodactyla; family Lipotidae; genus Lipotes; species Lipotes vexillifer. The sequence continues at coordinate 234,246 of NW_006779868.1, read as the reverse complement.
GGCTCTGTTTCTGGGCTTTTGCTCTGTTTCCTGGATCTATCCCTCCTTTCTGGTATCAGCTTCACACCATCTCAATTTCTGTGGCTTTGTAGTACATTTTTTATTATCCTATGACAGTACAAATCTCTTATTATTTTACTAAGTTCCAAAAAATAAAGTATCTCCATTCCTGCACATTTCTTAAGAAGAGGGTCAAGGGATGGTTTTAGTTATTTGCAGCCAGGTTTGCAGCTTCACAAAAGATATCATATGGTCAGTTCACTGGCCCACCCCAGCACTGATTCTCATGATGAAGTTCAGTGGTGGATGCTATTGATCTGCCCAGGGCCTTATATCCTTGTTTCAGATTCTTTCTTGGTCAGCTCTTTCAGGCAAACAGAAAGGTTCTATAAGGATGTGTTGCCAGGAATGGCTCCAGAGTTTGGAAATGCTCTAACAAGAAATATTAAAATACTGGACCCCAGCAGAAAGAAACTCTGTTCCCTTATCCACACCCCTCCTTCTTCCAGCCTGCTTAGGGTGTGGATAAATTCCCTTATCCACACCCCTCCTCCTTCCAGCCTGCTTAGTGGCAGGGCAGCGATTTGGGTGGAGGCAGGTGGCTAGTAATCCTGCCTGAAATTTTTATTCGGCTAATATGTTAAAGAAAAAAACAAACCATAAATTACAAAGCTTCTGCAGGCTTCATATATCTGAGAGAGGGGAACAAATTAGTAGTTGGTTTGTTGGTTGTTGGTAGTTGATAGTTGGTTTGGCTGAGGATCTTATTGTGTTTTGCGATAAGAAAAGATAGGCCAATAGCTTAACTTAAGGTGGGGTGAAAAATGCCAAACTACTATCTGTGAGGAAGAAAAATATCGAGTACCAGTAACAAGAAGGAAAGGGAAAAGGAGAGATTAAGAGAGAGATAGAGAGAGAGAGAGAGAGACATTGAGACCCCTTGGTTGGTAGCAGGGACTTGTAAAAGGACACATCTAGCAAGAAATTTTCTATGGTAAGGACTGCTCAGTATACTGCAGGAACCATGGTATCTGAAAGTCAATTCAAGAAAGTACAATCCTGTCCTATACTGTAAATCTCTGATTTCTCTAACCACTCCCAAAATCTTCTGTAAAATATGCCTCATCCAACAACTCCATGTCAGTGGGGCTTTGAGATGTGAATGAGGAGGACTGGTTTCCAGAGTGGAGCCAAGTGGGCTGGCCAGAAATAGTGGTGGCCACAAAGTTCCCATTACCTTGTGTGGGGTAGGAGATGTGGTGGAGAGGAAGTCTATGTCTCAGGAAGCAGGGAGACAGAGACAGATTTCCTGAATCTGTATTATGCTCCCTGGTCAATATTCCCAGTCTGGCAGATGACATCAAATCATGTAGATATTCCTTGAATCCCCATGGTAGTTCTGGAAACCCCAACCAGCCACAGGGCTCAGATAATTGACGTCTGAACAGACATTGCCACCACGTGGCGCCAAACTGCAGCTGGCACCTGGACCATTCAGTATTTCATTTAGGTGACTGGTATTTCTGTAACCTATTAATAAAATAGCATGCATTTTATGTGCTTGAATTAATTGTAAACTGCATACCTCTCCTCCCAATCCCTTACCATGTCATGATGTCATTTTCCGGTATGTACCTTGACCTGGTCTTTACCAACACGGCTTGGGCTTTGCAAACCTCCTCGGATAATTACAAGCCCATTGAGAACAAGATTGAATTTTATCTGTGATTTTTTTTTCTGAGTGTCAGTGGACATTGATAAAGGTTTTGTTTATATAACTTACCCACTTTCAACCTCTCTAGATAGTGCTTAACTCTACATGTTTTGCTCACCTTGAGGTTGGCTTCACTCACTATCACTACAGTGGAATATTCCTTGCTGTATAAGCAAGCAGGGACAGATCTGGGATGAGCTTATGCCTTGGCTGCTGAAGCTTGTGATGAATGCTGAGCCAAAGAGGACTCAGATACATGAAGCAGAACTGAAGCTTGTACTTTACCATTCTGTTGAGCATTTAAAATACTGTTATTTTTGGTAGGGCATTGTTTAAAATTTGATTGATGCTAACTGGTATTAGTAAACATTCCCTTATATAAGTAAGTTGCCTATAAATGTGGTGTTTTTATACTATAGTCCCTGGCATCTGAAAAATACAAAATAATCAAAACAATTGTAGTCACAAGAGCCTGCAACTAATAACCATTCATGTCCCCAGGTCTGGACTGAGTGCTCAGACTCATGGCCCTCATGCTGAGTGCCCACTTTCCTTGCTATGCCCTGATAGTATTTTCTCTCCACAAGGAAAATCTTGGCATAACAACCACTGACAAATGGCCAGGTAGTGGCCATTTTTCTTTTGATAAAGTCTGATGAAATTTAGTTTATCAAGTGCGGTACAACATAAACAGCCATTTGCTTGTAGAAGATGTAGAAATTTTACATTTTCTATGTGCAGTAGTTTCATTGTAAAGGTGTTTCTGAAAAGTGGATTTGACTTCATCTATTACTTCTGGGACTTGGGGTAAGGGACAGATATTGCTAACCCCATTTTAAATTGAAAACTAAAGGTACAAGGAAGATAACTGTTTTGTTCAAGTCACTCAGTGTTGAAATGGGAATAGAAAACAGATATGTTCTTTTCTCATTTCAATACTTTGCATTTCTATTATTTCTGTTTAGATGAGCTTGAAAGAAGAATGGATAAATGTCTCTTAGAGCAGGGAAAACACATCTTTCAAGAATAAGCACGTATATTAAGCACAAAAATTATTCACAGCATTTAATAATGCAGATAATTCACTGAAAAATATCATAGCTTAAAATATCAGACACAGAATTCAATTCCATCTACATGGGTGACTTGGAATGTGGCCAAGTCTTGGATTTCAGCTTACATCTGGATTTCTTTTTGTATTTCCACAGCCTTTTCCTGTCTTGAAACCTGAGCCCAAAGACTCTCAGTTGGCTGAAATATGTGGGAAAGACAAACAGTTTACTTTCAGTACCTCAGCCAAAATTTATCAGCATAGGCAATAGACCGTTATGCTGTGAACTACACAGGCTGCTAGTCTATAGTTTTCATTAACAAATTGAGCAATGCAATTTGTGTGTTTCACAAGAAATTGTCAAGGAGACTACATTAATCAGTTTGAATTCTGCTGTGAGTTATATGCGAGAGGACAAACATTTTTAATGAAGGAGTGTTGACAGCTTTTCATACCTCCTCAAGCTGGCCGAAGAGAATCTAGTCAATCGATGCTTTCATACTTCTGTGGCTGAGGGGAATAGTTGTGACAGAGATCATAGGGCCTTCAAAACCTAAAATATTTACTACCTGGCCTCTTAAACTTTTCCCACTCTGTTCCACTGTACTGCAAAGAGAAGAGGCTATTACTAGTACAGAAAAAAAAGGGAGAGTATGCAAATCAATAAAATTAGAAATGAAAAAGGAGAAATCACAACTGATACCACAGAAATACAAAGGATTATAAGAGACTACTACTAACAACAATATGCCAATAAAATGGACAACCTTGAAGAAATGGACAAATTCTTGGAAAGGTACAATTTTCCAAGACTGAACCAGGAAGAATTAGAAAATATAAACAGCTCTATCACAAGTAATGTAATTGAAACTGTAATTAAAAATTTTCCAACAAACAAAAGTCCAGGACCAGATGGCTTAACAGGTGAATTCTATCAAACATTTAGAGAAGAGCTAACACTGATTCTTCCCAAACTCTTGCAAAAATATTGCAGAGGGAGGAACACTCCAAAATTCATTTTATGAAGCCACCATCACCCTGATGCCAAAACCAGAAAAAGATATCACAAAAAAAGAAAATTACAAACCAATATCACTGATGAACATGGATGAACAAAATACTAGCAAACTGAATCCAACAACATATTAAAAGGATCATACACCATGATCAAGTGGGATTTATCCCAGGGATGCAAGGATTCTTCAATATATGCAAATCAATGGATGTGATATACTATATTAACAAATTAAGGAATAAAAACCATATGATCATCTCAATAGATACAGAAAAAGCTTTTGACAAAATTCAACACCCATTTATGATAAAAAAAAAAAAACTCTCCAGAAAATGGGCACAGAGGGAACCCATCTCAACATAATAAAGGCCATATATGACAAACCCACAGCAAACATCTTTCTCAATGGTGAAAAACTGAAAGCATTTCCACTAAGATCAGGAACAAGACTAGATATCCACTCTCACCACTTTTATTCCTCATGGGTTTGGAAGTCCTAGCCACAGCAATCAGAGAAGAAAAAGAAATAAACTGTATACAAATTGGAAAAGAAGAAGTAAAGCTGTCACTGCTTGCAGATGACATGATACTATACATAGAAAATCCTAAAGATGCCACCAGAAAACTACTAGAACTAATCAATGAATTTGGTGAGTTCGCAGGATACAAAATTAATGCACAGAAATCTCTGACATTTCTATACATTAACAATGAAAAATCAGAAAAAGAAATTAAGGAAATAATCCCATTTACCATTGCAACACAAAGAATAAAGTACCTAGGAATAAACTTGCCTAAGGAGGCGAAAGACTTGTACTCAGAAAACTATAAAACACTGATGAAAGAAATCAAAGATGACATAAACAGATGGAGAAATATACCATGGTCTTGGATTGGAAGAATCAACATCGTGAAAATGACTAAACTACCCAAAGCAATCTACAGATTCAATGTAATCCCTATCAAACTACCAATGGCATTCTTCACAGAATTAGAACAAACAATTTTACAATTCGTATGGAAACACAAAAGACCTCAAATGGCCAAAGCAATCTTGAGAAAGAGAAACTGAGCTGGAGGAATCAGGCTTCCCAACTTCAAACTATACTACAAAGCTACAGTAATCAAGACAGTATGGTACTGGCACAAAAACAGAATTATAGATCAATGGTACAGTGGGAGAAAATATTTGCAAATGAAAAAGCAGACAAAGGATTAATGTCCAAAATATACAAATAGCCCATGGAGCTCAATATCAAAAAAAACAAACAACCCAATTAAAAAATGGGGAGAAGACCTTAATAGTCATTTCACCAAAGAAGACATACAGATGACCAAGAGGCACATGAAAAGATGCTCAACATCACTAATTATTAGAGAAGTGTAAATCAAAACTACAATGAGGTATCACCTCACACTGGTCAGAATAGCCATTATCAAAAAATCTACAAACAATAAGTGCTGGGGAGGGTGTGGAGAAAAGGGAACCCTCTTGCACTGTTGGTGGGAATGTAATTTGATACAACCACTATGGAGAACAGTATGGAGGTTCCTTAAAAAACTAAAAATAGAAGTACTGTATGACCCAGCAATCCCACTGCTGGGCATATACCCTGAGAAAACCATAATTCAAAAAGAGACATGTACCACAATGTTCATTGCAGCACTATTTACAATAGCCAAGACATGGAAGTAACCCAAATATCCATTGACAGATGAATGGGTAAAGAAGATGTGCAACATATATACAATGGAATATTTCTCAGACATAAAAAGAACTGAAATTGAGTTATTTGTAGTGAGGTGAATGGACCTTGAGTCCATCATACAGAGTGAAATAAGTCAGAAAGAGAAAAACAAATACCATATGCTAATGCATATATATGGAATCTAAAAAAAAAAGGTTCTGATAAACCTAGTGGCAGGGCAGGAATAAAGATGTAGACATAGAGAATGCACTTAAGGACCCTGGGGGAAGGGGAAGCTGGGGCAAAGTGAGAGTATCATCGACATATATACACTACCCAATGTAAAATAGATGGCTAGTAGGAAGCAGCAGCATAGCACAGGGAGATTAGCTCGGTGCTTTGTGACCACCTAGAAAAGTGGGATAGGGAGGGTGTGGGGGGAGGCTCAAGAGGGTGGGGATATGGGGATATATATATGCATATGGCTGATTCACTTTGTTGTACAACAGAAACTAACACAGTATTGTGAAACAATTGTACTCCAATAAAGATGTATTCAAAAAAAAAGAAGAAAGTAGTATAGATCAACACTGTGCCTTCACTGGTCTTATTAGTGCTATCGTGATGCTCTCCCTTCTTCTGGCACCAACCCAACTCCTACCCTTCTTCAAGGTCCATCTCCTGATGTTGAGAACTTCTCTGGACGAGTCTAGTCTTCACAATCCCTCCTGTTCCTTTGATCTCCAAGACCACTTAACATCTACTAAGGTTTTGATTACTTGATGCCTTGTACAGTTCTTCATTTCAGGCAGCTTAGCTTTGTCTTCCAAGTTACCTGTAAACTCTGAAAGCACAGACCATGGGTATCTTTCTTCTCCCTACATTATCAACCATGGATTAATTTTTCTACTACTCAGCTCTGATTGTTGATACAAATGTCCTCCCTGTTTAGGCTTCCTATTACCTACCAGATTAAGCATGAACTCCTTAGCACAACATTTAAAGCTCTCTATAATCTTCAGCCCCAATTCTTACTAGATAACTAGTGCCCAGAGTGGCTGCTCAGGAATGGTCTTTTCTGCTTTCCCTTACATTGCTTTCTCTTATGCTCTTACTTCATTGGAAGAGGCCTGAGAACAGTTCTGGATTTGATAATGATGAGGTCAGTCATGAGCAATTTTAGTGTTAGGATGGGGACAAAAGCCAGAAAGCAGGAACAAAGGAATATGTCAATGAAAAAAAATAACTGTAGCAGGCATAGTGTAGATGTTTGTGCTGAGAAGGAAGAGGTGGTGAGGCAGCCAGAAGACCAATGTTTAGTCTAGGGTGAGTACTGCATGGATTTGTGGGTGAATGACAGAGTCAACGGCAATATGAAGAGGAAGTTAGCTAGGAATAGCTCAGACGGAGCAGAAAGATGGATCAATTGCAGAGAGGGAGACAGAAGAGAAGGGAAGTCCAGTTTCTGTCTTCTCAGTGTGGTTGACATGAGCCATCTACTGAGTCAAATATGCAGGACAGGATTAGAGATCTGAGGAGACTGGCCAGGAAAGCAGCTGCTGACATCAGTAAGAGAAGATTGCCAAGTAGCATGAATTAATATGGACACGATTAGCCTCATTTCCTGGCTTTTGCTAGCATTCCTGGGAGATCTGAGTCTGATAGGGGAGAAAATATCAGGAGAAAATATAAGGTGGGAGAGTTGAGGTTGGGGATGGCCATAGAAACCATGGAAAACCTTGGGAACAATGCCTAGGTGAACACATTGGATTGAGCTACCTTTGATTTAGCACCAACTGCAGTCCAGAAAATTACCATGTCTTACACTGTTTAACCAATTCTGTTAAGATTGGGGTTCATCATACTAATTTTTCAATTTAATTTGAGGTACAAAGATGTTCCTTGACTGATGTGGTTTGAGCTGGAACTTTAATCCAGATATTTATTTCTTTTTCCACTGTATAATTGTACCTTTGTACTATAGAAATGGTGTGCCAAGAGGCCCCAGGGTACCACAGATTGGGTCGGGGGTTAAGTGAAGCCTTGAAAGGTTAAGATTCTTTAGCACCTTCATTTCTATCAAATCACATATCCTTCCTTATTGTGACACCATTCATCTAACCTCTCCTGTTCCACCCAGTCACATGAGTGGTGTTTGTTCTCTGCTGAATTTGTGAAAAGCAGAGTCCTGAGGGTACCAGTGTCCATCTGGGGGAACCATGGGTAGCACAGGTCACTCCTTGCTTTACCCTCTCTCCAGTAGAAGAAAATCAGGAGTGGGAAGGGGACCAGCAAGGGTCCAACCCCAAGACCCCTTTGCTCTTCACTATGACTCTCCAAGAAAGACCTCTGTTAGGGGCTGAATGTCTGTGTTCCCCAAATGGACCTGTTGAAATGCTAACTCCCAGAGGGATGGTATTAGGAGCCGGGAGTCTTTGGGAGGTAATTAGGTCATGAGGGCGGAGCTCTTATAAGAAGAGAGAAATGATCTCTGTTTCTCCGCAATTGAGGATACAGCAAGAAGGTGTCCCTCCACAAACCAGGAAGAGGGTTCTCACCAGGAAAAGAGTGGGCCAGCATCTTGATCTTGAATTTACCAGTCTTCAAAACTGTGAGAAATAAATGTTTGCTGTTTAAGCCACCTAGCCTATGGTATTTTGTTGCAGCAGCCCAAATTATTCCAGACTCAGATCTCTGAGTACAATTCTCTGGTGAAAAACTGTTTTGGTGCCATCTTGACAATAACAAAAAAAAGTGTTTTTAAAGATAAGAAGGCAGTTTCCTGGGTCTAGAAGCAGAAAGACAAGAGACTTTCCCATCATATTTAAACTCATTTCTTCCATCTTCATGGCAGTTAGTCTCAACAGAATGTTTAAAAAAAAATCACTGTGAGCCAGCTTTAAAAATGATGATTTCTGGACCCTACCCTAGGGATTCTGAGGGAAGTCCTGGGAGCACGAATTTTAACAAGTGCCTCAGTGATTCTGAGGCAGGTGGCTCTTCCTACATGTGAAAAAACGGTGCTCAGAGAGGGACATTATGTCTGTTGTACACAATGGTGCCTCAGGGGATGGCTGGTTGGCCAGGCACCAAGAGACCCTCAAGGGCATTTTCCTTAATAAGTTTTCTCTAGTGCAGGGGCTTGCTCCACTAAGTAAACTGGGTGTTGGTGCTGGCCAAATCAAAAGGCTGCAGATCATGTAACCAGATTCAGCACCAGGAGCATTGGCTGGCTGAACCCAGGGCCTCCCTGGCATCAGACTCTGAGAGCCTGAAAGGCAGGTGCACCCCCTTCCACAGTGAGAATCTACTTGTCAGGGGGATGGACACACCTGTTCCTGAGGGAACACCTCCCCTTGCATAGTGCCTGGCACACAGTTGGTGTCCTGAAGGTGACTTAGCAGGGTGAGACCAGCTTCAGAACTCTTTTGTCTAAAATCTCAAGATCTATGGTTCCCAGACTTCTGCATTTCATGGAAAAATTTTAAATAAAATTTGGGAACTGATGTAGGTTTTGTTTTCAGTTTCTTATTGTTCCAAGTAAGGATGGAACAACAAAATTAACCTAAGCTAAACTAAGGTAAGCTAAACTAAGCTACTGATGATTGTCTTCATTACTCCATTTGGCAAAGTATATTTTCATAACAGAAAAGAAGGGTGGATATAATTTCAGCATGAAAACCAGACATTTAAATGAAAAAAACCTCATTACCCACAGGTATACAGACTGGGTATTTGGAAACACCTGACATTCTGGGCAATCAGTCTCTTTCTTTGCCTGCAGTCACCCTCCAGACAAGCTACAATCGGATTCATTTTATTTCCATCTACTCACAATCACAGTCCAGCCCAACCTCTGAGATCACCCTGATTGGGGTTTTAGGTGTTCTCAAACTGGGCAGTGTCACTTTCACAGACAAGCTCCTGATGTAAAGACAGCTTTGGTATCCTCTGTGTGTGGAAGCTCCCAGTGAAAGTCTCAGAGGGTGATTTTATTTCCAAGAGGAGGCATTTGAGAAGTGTGATGACTGCCTGGTGCTGGTCACTAGGGCTTGGAGCCTGCATCTTCACTCTGATCTCCCTCTTAGGGAGGGTGTGTGATAAGGGGGCCTCACGATGTTGGTGTTGGCTGGTAAGGCAGTAATTGGTTTCAGTCCAGTTTCTAAGTGGGACCAAGACAGAAGAAATAAAGAAACAAAAAGGAATAAAGGATAAGCGCATGGTGGTTGCTCACAGGTGAGAGTGCAGCTTGCGGTTTTCCCTGCCTGGGGTCAGGTGGGCACCCACTGGGGCTGGCCTGGGAGGAGGGAGCAGTCAACCTGTGGGTAACGAGGCTCCTCTGTCTGAAGACCAGTCATGGAGGAAATAGGAGAACAGAGAAAGGAATCTCTCCCACTTCCATTTAATGGAATTTTCCACAGCCTCACGTAGGACTGGCCACCTCTTACCAATAGACATAAGGCCAAATAAAGCAAGGCTCCCCAAACCCACCTGGAGGACCATTTCTGCTGGGCAGAGTGAGACATTTACAGAATAGGTTTCCTCAGCTCGGCTTTGAGGCCCTTTCCTACCCAAGGGCAACTTCACAAGCCCTGAAATAAAGGATACCTGCACCACCCCTCCCATTTTGTGTTCTGCCCAAACCCAAAACACATCTTGGAATTATATGACATGTATAGTGTCCGAGATGAACCACACATATTAGAGTTTATATTAGTGTATATTATTCAGTAGTGTTTTTTTTTTTAAAAACAACTACTATGTAATATACTATCTACTAAATGGAAAGAAGTGTCAAAATATTTTCACAACTGGTGCAGCTGTGCCTGTTTGCTTCTGCTGAATGCCAGCCCAGCTCATGAGGAGCACCCCGCTTATCTGCAAGGTAAGAAACGACTGTCACAAGTGTTGGCTGGTGCTGTCGTAACTTGTTGCAAAGGAAAAAAATTGACAATGGGGGTTTTGTCATTTTTGTTCCCTGAAACTCCAGCCTCTAGCAAGAGCCCTAATAAATCTCTTAACTGTTAAGCCCTGTTAACAGTCCATCAGGAGCTCTTGGGCATACTATGCCTTGTGGGGGAGGCAAAACTCAAACTTCATGTCCAAGTAACATGGCTCTATAGAATGTGGCTGATTTTCCCAGGTAGACTGGCCCTGGATCCTGCATCATTTTTGAGATGTCTTTCCCCACTATGGAGAAATAAGAATTTTTGTAAAAATAACTACTGAAGAATATACTGCCATGAAATGCAATATGATCCAGATTTCTCTTTAAAATTTTCTTTTACAGATTTCTCTTTTAAAATGAGAAGTAAAATTATTTCATTCACCTTATTCACTAATAACAACAGTATTTTCAGGCAAGACGGGTAGCTTCGAATTGTAGTCTATATGCTGCCATCTGCCATACAGAGGCCAGGCTAATTTGGGGTGTGTGTGCATGAGGATTAGTCTTCCTTCATGGAATAAAATGTTTTAGTCCTAATAGGGTTGGAGAGCATCTATATATACAGTGTAAGTAGGTGACCAAATTGTCTTGGCTTGCCTGGGATTTTCCTAAAAGTCCTACATTCAGGGAAACCCCTCAGTTCCAGAAAAATCAGTATCGTTGTTTACCCTAGATGTGAGGTTGCTGTGAGCCTGCTCCTCTTCCCAGCTGTCCCCTCTTTCAATGGCTATAATAGGGCTGATTGTACACTATTTAAAATCCATTCTTTTGAGTTAAAACACTGTCCATATTAAAATGCAGGCATCTTTGAGAGGGGTGAACCATTAAACCATTTTAACTGGAAGCAGCACTCTATGCAGCTGATCACTCCCTCTTCTTGAAACAACTATCTTCTTCCTCATAAAGATGCAAATTAAGATCACAACAAGATAGCATTTTACATTTACTATATAGGCAAAAAATAAAGAAGTCTGGCAACACCAAGTGTTGACAAGGACACAGAACACCAGGAACTCTTATTTACTGCTGGCAGGTATGTAGGTTGGTACACCCTCTTTGGAAAACAATCATCATATAGACATTCTCTTATAAAGTTGAACATGTGCGAACTCAAGTTAATTTCACTTTAAGATATATGCCCTAGAGGAACTCTTCTACTTGGGTCTCAGGAATCATACACAAGTATTTCACAGCAGCAAAAAATTGGAAACGACCTAAGTGATGACAAGTAATACAATGGGTAAATGAATTATGGAGTACTTATACAGGAGACAATATGGAGCAGTTAACACTAATGAACCACAGCTACATAATGTCAAGCAAAAATGTTAAACTAATTATGAAAACTAAATGCAGCCATTTCCATAAAGGTGAAAATCAAGAAAATTCCTATTTTTTAGGAATCCATACAGACCACCTATGGGAAGGAAGCAGAGATGGTTTCTATAGCTTAATAATGTTCTAGTTCACAAGATGGGTGTTAGATTCTTATATTATAAATTATTAATATGCCCAATTATTTACATATATGTTACATACATTTATTTGTAAAAATAAAAAACACATAACAAATGTTTTAGGAAAATAAAATTTGGAAATAAAATCAAAATATTGTCAATGAATACAATAAACATAAAGAGACTAAATTCACTGGCTAAAAGGCCAGTAAGATGGTAAGATTATATTTTAAACAACAACAATATGAGAAATCCAGCTAAATGCTCTTTATGAAAGTGACACACAAAACAAAAGAACACAGAAAAATTGACAGTAAAAGGGCAGAAGAAGATATTACAAGCAAGAGGTAACTATGTAAACATCAGACAAATAGACATTAAGCCAAAATTTAGGAATATCCAATATCCTAATATCCAATATTAGGAATCGAGTCTCTGTAAAATCACCAGAAAGTTAAAGCTTATTTCAATCTGTATAACATAGCTTTACTATGTTAGAAAGGTATAAAGCAATACACAACATAAGTACTAGGAGAAATGGATAAATTCACAACCACACTGGGTGGGAGATTTTAACACAAGTGAATGGGAGATGCAGGTTTGTGCTTCAATCTGCCTCTGCTATTCTGTCCCTACTAATTTTTATGTGACGGTGAGCAAGTCTCTTCCTCTTGTTAAACCTCAGTTTCTCACATCTGAAAAGAAGAGACTGGACCATATGGATAGGAATTCCATGAAATACCCACAATCCTATGCCAGGCAGTGTTTGGAAAAAGACCTTGTCATATGATGGATGCTTTTAAGAATCTACCATGTACTGTTTTCCCTGACAGTGTCACCTCCCAACACCCCAACACCCCTCACCCCCATCCCAGGCAGCTTTACAAATACAGAAGCTTATATTTGTTAGCTGAAAGGCTAAGAGAGTGAAAACACAGTCCAGTCGATCCAGGTTCTGGGAGCTGTACATGTGGTTTGCCTCTTAAAGCTAATTAGAGTGAGGAAGGCAGTCCAAGCCACCTCCACTGGAAGGCTGGCATTAATACAGGACAAATGCACCTGCAAACCAGGAGGCGGTCATCTGTGAAAGCTGGGAGTACAGATTCCTTCAGTGGCAATTCCAAGTGCAGCATAAAGGGACTAGTTGGGCAGTGCTGGTGTGTAATAGAGGTTGGTTTTGCTGGTCTTGACAATAACTGGTGCAACATTGGGCTGACTGCTGCTTATCTCTGTATCTCTTTCTCTTCTCTAAAGTGATTGGACTGGGTCCTAACCTCCAAGGCCTTCCCAGCTCTGGAAGAGACTGAGAACTCTAAGTCTTGGCAAGATAACTCTTTTGTTAATTGACATTTTTACTCAGTAGGAAAAGGGGAGTGTACTAGCATTTACTAGGTGCTACGAGGTTCCAGATGCTTTACACAAGTAATTTCATATAATTCTCACCATATACCTATTGTTATTTTAATTTTACTTATGAGAACTGAGGCTCAGAGAAAAAATACAGTAATATTGACGGATTCAAACTCAGGTCTTTTGACACCACAGAGTGTGATTTTTCTATGCCAACCAACCTACAGTAGCTAATTCATCTCCACTAAAAGATTGTTCTGCTGTGAATTTTTCTTCCTATAAGGTAGAATTCTTCCCGAAGAAGCTAAAATAAAAGAGAGGTTTTTGGTAAATTGCTGACACAGGACTACAAAAATTCCACAAATATCTGATGATTGACATGGGAACAACTCAAATACACAAACATTCTGGCAAGGGATGTGTAGGAGGTCATCCTGAGGCAGAGCCTTGTAGTCAACAAGGCAGCACATGCATTCATTCATTCTTACATCCACTTTTCAAATACTTTCTCAGCATTTATTGTGGGACAGGTCTGGAATGCTGAGGGTACAGTGATGAGCAACATAGATCCAGTCCCTGCTCTATTTAGTTCTGCTAAATTCTCAGTGGCTCAGGTCTACTGAGAATTCAGTCACTGGATAATGCATTTCAATATGGTGTGAAAGTGCTGTGATGGGAGAGTACATGTGTCATGGGAGCTTTTGGCTGGTGCCTGCTCCTCCAGACAAGAGGGTTCAGGGAAGGCTCTTAGGAGCATAACCCATTAATGATCTTGTCCTCTTTATCCTTCAATCTTCCCGTTTTTCTTGGTCTCAGCTCTGTGCTGTTCTCTCTTTCCTCCAATAATCAAACTCACATCAACTAACTCAGGTTGGAAAGCTCATCCACATCTATTGCATTGCCCCTTCTGGAGAATCTATATTTTGATTTGGGACTCCTTATATCAAATGAACCACTTCTCTATTGGTGTGACTTCTATTATTAGAGCAGGGAAATGTTCCAGATTGGGAGTGAGATGGGCTCCCATAGATCACCCAGGTAGGGCCTCTGACCACCAGCAGGGAGGAAAGAACAGGGGTTATTCATTTAAAGTGCTTAGCATAGTACCTGGCTCATATAAGAGCTTGACAAAAAATTAATGTCATTCAAAATAATAATTTCATTTCTATTAGTTCCCCTTTGCTTCCATTTTATTATTTCTCCTTTCTATGAAGACCCTCTGCTTCTAGGCAAAATGTCCAATGGCATCTTGGTTTGCTTTTCCGCGTTCCACTCTAATATGTTCCAATTACACCATCTATGCCACTTCCAACATCGTGGAGGTAGCACAGAGATGCAACCTGGAAGTGATATATTCAGAGGAACTAAGGATCCTCTTTGGGCACCAAAGAAGCAAATAGTAACTCTAAGTGGTTTTCAAAATGAATATTCTTGTCTGCCTTTGTTCCTTTTCTGATAGGAACAAAGTCACACTGTGTGCAAAATGTTTAGCACCATGACTTGTCTCCTATAGGTTCTTAGTAAATGAGAGTTCTTTTTCTCTTTTTTGGTAGTTCTTCCACTACCCACCATATATTTTTAAAAATCTATTTAGTAACAAATCCTGAAGATTCTCAGAATTATTAAGGGGAAAATATGATAAAATAATTCTAAAGTCGATGTAAAGTGAACACAGACATTGAATCATGCACCCACAAGCTCTCTGACAAATGTATTAAAGCATCAAAATCCTGTCTGTGCTTGAGGCCTTACCAATGTCAGGGAGCTCACACTTCACAAGGCAGTCTATACCATTACTTCTCAGTAGTAATTATTCCCAAAGTTGTCTTTACATGGATGCCACATAACATGCCTTCCTGCCACTTCCATTCATTGGTCCTAATTTTGCTCTCTGGAACAACCCAAAGTAAGTCCCATACCTCTTCCATGTGAAAGGGCCGTAGGGCTGTAGTGTTGTCCACCACAGTTGAAGGGGTTATTATAATAAGTCTCCTTAGCATATCTTTCTGTGTCTAGTCTCTCTTCCAGAGAGAGCACATTAGTGCTCCCAGCCCCACCTTATACCTAGGCAAGAAGGGGTCATTATCCCATGTCCTTTGCTATAGGAGCCCCTGTCAGGCCCTTTCACGACCAGGCCAACCCCATAAAGCAAGGAGCCTGTGCCCTTCCTGGGGTCAAGAAGACATGCCTGTAGGTGACCCCTCCACCCTCATCATGTTGTACTTGGAACCCTGGAATTCCCTAGACCCTATTTCTAGGGCCTGTGTAATCCTCTTCCTTTGGGTCAGTCTCCCCAAGGATAGACAATGCTGCTTGTGTTGCCTGTGGGGTGGCCAAGGGACAACTGCTTATAGGGACTGCATTTAGAAAGAACTTGGATGCAGAGATTGTCACTGTATGAGACCTCATCTCTGGGTAGGGGCAGAAGCAGTGGTGAGAAGGAAAGTAGACCAGTCTGCGAGCTAGAGGCTAGGTTGTCCTGCAATATCATTTTCTCACAGAGAATGTCAAGGAGTAAAATGTTCAAACCTGGGCTTCAGGTCAACATTAAGGCATATTTTTTTCGAGATAAAGGATAAAGATGTTAATGAATGGTTTATTAGCTTGATTTATAACTTTTAAATATTTAGACATATTATGCAAGATGCACTCTTGTTTTGGCAGGCCTGAGTGCTACAGTAGTTTGGAGAAGGAAGAGACAAACATTTGCTAAGTAGCTGCATCACCTCAGGCAGGTTGCTGCATCACAAGATGCAGAGAAGGTTTTCAGAGGCTGGATTTGAAGCAATTAAGTGGATCTGACCACAGATCACAGCATTAGCGGAAGCAGTTACTCTCCAATTTTGCAAATGGTTGTTACATGTTTATTACTTATACTTCAGGATATTAAGATTGTGAGGAAAGTAATTCTTACTGAAATTAACTGCAAGTATAAGGAAGGACCTCCCCTAGGAGATAAGGTTTGAATTTTGCCTTGCAGTATTTGTCAATATTGGGAAGGAATTCCAAGGCACACAAATTATTGAGCAAAGTCCTGGAGGTAATGAGGGTGACCTAGCTGGAGTCAGTCATTGTTGATTTCTTCCAGCCCCAACCACTCTTTATAGTCCCCCATGTGGCTAAATTCCTGACCTTTCTTCAAATCTTACTGAAGTTCCTCTTCTTCCATGGAGCTTACTTGGATTTCCTCATTTCATAATCACCTTTATTTTCTGCTTCCATTGGAATACTTTATCTACACCAACAGCATGTACAAGCATTTTTAGAAAATCTACTGTACATGGGCACTACTAGTTGGCACTAACCAGTTTAGAATTTAATTGTGAACTAATACTTTTGGGAGTGTTATTTTTGCCTCCAAAAACTAGAACTCACGGGGATCGAGAGCCCTTCAGTTAGAGAATGACAATAAAACTGGTCTGTGGCAAGGTCATTCTAACAGTTCTAAGTTGTTTGGGTTGAGGAGAGAGAAAACAAAGGAGGGGGAGCAATTATCAGTCTTCTCAGACTTTTTGATCAAAGTTGCTTCTTGCAGCAGAGGAACTGGGGACATGTGTATCCTCTGGGGAATCTGAGGGCATAGCCTTAAGCTATGCATGTCAAGCTCAGACATTTACGTAAAGCCTCTTGCTTTATCTTAAAACTTCATGCAGATTTTATATTTTATGCCATGATACATTTTTGTATCTGTTAAAATTAAGTTTTTATCACTTTATTTATCACTGAGTAAAACCAACTCTCCTGGAATATTTATCAAGCCAGTTTTATAAAACATGAATTATTCTCAGGGCCAAGCACAGTACTTAACACATAGTGAACAATTGATAAATATTTGTTGAATGAATGAATGAATGAATGAATCACATTGAGGAGTGTCATATGCCCAGTCCATTGCACTATATTCCCAGGAGGAAGCATGGCTGCATTTGAGTAGCTGGAGGTTAGATCACTATTTCAATGGTCATATCAGGTGTGAACAAAGAATGTTGCCTGCCATTTCAGTAAACAAAAGATGTTGTGGCCATCAAGCTATTAGCCATTACGATGCACCCTGAGAGGATTCAGGATGGAGAAAAACAGGATACTGGCCCTAGATAATTAGGGTGCATATCAAAGGAATAACTTCATTAAGCCCAGACTCTTGCATCTTCCCATACATAGAAAAGTGCTAGATTCATTAACTTGAGATGTCTGGTTTTTCTTTAATTAGCAGTAATGTTTTGATGTTGGCTTACCTGTTTTTGTTTTTGGTTTCTTTGCAAAAATTCCTATGTATCCTGTCTCCTCCCTTACCTCTTTGGAAGAGTCCCTCAGAGCTTTTTGACAGGCTGTATCCCAGGCTTAAGTCCTCAGTAATACCCCAAATAAAACATAATCTTCAACTTTTAGCTTGTGCATTTTTTTCAGTTGACAGTTTTAGCAACCAGTGAAGGGACCCAGAGCAGACTCCTCTCCTTTGCCTGAACTCTATGAGGACCTGGAGCCTTGGCATTGAGAAATGGAATATTTCCTGCCATATCAGTAAACAAAGGATGTCACAGTCATCAGGGATTGCAGCCAGAGCCTATGGTGAACTGGTGAGCTTTGAGGGAACTCAGGAAGTAAAGAATACCTGCCATCTAGCAACCAACAGACTTCAGCCACTTCCTATGGTGAGCCCTGAGGAAACTCAGGATATGAAAACAGAGGATACTGGCCCCAGATAGCTGAGGTGCCTATCAAAGGAATGATTTCAGTGAGCTCAGACTCTTGCATCTTCCCATACATAGAAAAGTGCTAAATTCCTTAACCTGGCATATCTGGTTTCCTTTAATTAACAGGAATCTTTTGATGTTCTCGACTATATGCTCTTTGTTACAAAACTCCTGTATATACTAGCTCCCCCTTCGCCTCGTTGGAACAGTTCTCTCAGGGTTACTTGAGATGCTGCCTCCCAGCCTTGAAGTCCTAAAATTTCCTGCCGAATAAAACATAACTCTCAACTTTTAGGTTGTGAATATTTTTTAAGTCGACAGTATCAGCAGAGGCCTCTTGTGCCCATCTGCCTTCTCAGAGAGTCCAGACAAATTTGGGTGAGTCCCGGTTCTTGGATTTTCAGATTATTGGCAGATGATCCTGAATTTTATGTGGTGGTGTGTATAACAGGTACCTGGCTCCCCAGTTGAAAGATACTGCGGGAATCTGGTTGAAAGACACTGGGAGTTGCTCATTTGAGAGACACTGAGCAGTCTGGACTGGGTGATTATTTGAGAGGCTGGCTTAAATGAAGGGCACCAGAGAGCCAACCTCCAACTAACACTCCAGCTAGATTTATGTGTGTACAAAACTTATACTTAACAAGTACTTACTTAATTGGGTGTTAAAGGAAATCTCCCCATGAAAATAGCCAATATGGGACTATTTTATTGCAAACACATTAAGTTAGAGAATCTGACTTGATGAAACATCTTTTCAGAATTCTGACCTTAAAGAAACAAAAGCCCTTCTGGGGGAACTTGTACTAGGTGGCTACAAAGAACAATTATCATTCACTACACACATTTGATAGGGTTTACTGTTGAGAAAAGCTGTAGAGGTGTAAATTCAAATGGAAACTAATTAAAACCCTTGCCTAAAGAAGCCCCATCAGTCCCAAACAACTTCAAGTAGAGACCTTTGATTAAAGTCACTTTTGTGCTAGTCAGTACTTCTCCAGCTATATCTCCAGGTTGTCACTGATTTCCCCACCCCTTTCCATTTTAAACAAATAATTGGACACCTGTTTATCTCCTTACCATTCCTAATCACTTCTCCCCTGCTGAGACCTGGTTCTTTAAACTAAGTAGTCTATTCACCTGGAGGAATTGAAGCATTTTTGATACTGTTACTAAGTCTAACTGCAGCTCTAGCAGGGTCAAGATTCTAATTACCTAGTTGCTACTTGTGGTATTTTCATGAGGCAAAGTGCTACATGCAGTTACATAGAGACCTACTCATTGATAAGGAACTTGACCCCCAGGGGCAGGCATTTAGTTATTGCTTTTGGAATCCTTCCAAGGGAAGCTCTCTTTTGTGGTAGAATGAACTTCTCTCATCTGCAGTCCTGCCACACTTGAGTCCTTGCTTGATCCTTGGTTTGATCCTGCAGCCTGAATTTCCACCTATCCCTTTTGGTGATGGATAAAGACCTAGACCCTCAACTGGCCAGCAATGCATTGTCTGACCTGGCCCTGCCCCTTTCTGCAGCCATATCTCAAGCCACTCTCCCATGAACCTTGTTCCAGCCATCCTGGCTGGACTTGGTCCTTGTTCTTGATCAGGTCCTACTTCTTCCAGCCTCAGGACCATTCCTTGCAGCCTCTCTGCTTGGAATAAGTCCCCCTACTCTCCTTTTTCAGTCACAAACTCCTCAAGGCTTAGCCCCGCTGGGCATCTTCCTCAAAACCTCCAGCCTTTTTATTTGTTCTCAAGGTAGACTGTCTTTCAAATGCTTATCACAGTTGATGATATTATATCGTTAGATGATTATTTGATGTGTGTCTTTGCCACTTGATATTAAGCACATGGAAGATAGGGATAATATTTGGTTTGTTCACTGTTGTATATCCAGGGGTAGAGACTCAATAAATATTTGCTAAATGAATTCATAAAAGTGTTTGCTTTGTGGCATGGTCATTCTGACAGTTCTGTGTTGTTCACATTGAGGAGAGAGAGAATGAAAGCGGGGCGGGAGGAAATTACTGGTCCTCTCAGACTCTTTGATGAAAGTTACTTCTTGCAGCAGAGGAACTGGGGACATGTATCCTCTGGAGAATCTGAGGGCATAGACCTAAGCTATGCATGTCAAGCTTAGACATTTATGTGAAACCTCGTTTCATCTTAGACTGATGAAATTACATTGGTGAGAGTGCTAAGGTGCATGTGCCCGTGCATGTATGTGTGGTGTGTGTGTGTCTCCCTCCTCTTCCCTTCTTCTTCCATAAGGTGGAGACCCTTGTACTTTAGACAATAGCTACCATGTGTATGGCAATGGTGGGTTAGGTGGTTCATTTACAAGGAACATGGAAGCAAAATGACTTATGGTATCCTCCCAACCCGCAAACCTTAAATCATGTCTCCCTTCTTAATTCCCTTGACGTGAGCTACCTATTCTCACTTCCTGAGATTCCTTATCTCTGGATTTCAAATCTTCTCCCTCTTCCCCAAAGCTCTTCTGCTTTAGCTGCTCACAACTCCTTCTGCCCCCTTTCCATGTGCTGCCCCCATCTTCTTGCTAGTCTGATAGATTCCCTTAGAGAATATCAAGCTCTCAGCATGTGGCACTTTTCCATCTGATTATAGTGGTTTCCAGTTTTAACACACCCATGTAAGATAGCCCAGGCTCAATTAGATGCCATGGAGGCTTATCACATGTTCCTCTCTTTGGCCTAGAACACAGGACTGGGGGCCAGGTACAGAGTTTCAGATGAGGCCACTGGTTAGAGAGTTCTTCATGTTCCAGAGATCACATCTGCCACAATTTTACATAGGAAGCACACATGACTCATCTTTTGCATAAATGTAAGATTTTTCATCAGCAAAATCTACTAGCTCTCCTTTCAAAGATATATCAAGAATCAGACCACTTTTCACCACCTCCACTTGCAGCATTTTGACCTAAGCCACTGCCATCTTTCTCAAGAATTACTGCTATGGTCTCCCTGCTTCTGTCTTAAGCCCCTATTTCAACACTGCATTCTGAGTGATCTTACTGACATTGTAATTCAATCATGCTGCTCCTCTGCTTAACGTCCTCCAATGGAAGGAAATCCTGCCATTTGAAACAACATGGATGGACTTTGAGCACATATTGCTAGGTGAAATAAGTCAGACAAAGAAAGGCAAATGCTGTATGATCTCACTTATATGTGGAATCTGAAAAAAACCAAACTCACAGAGTATAGATTGGTGGTTGCCAGAAGTAAGGGATAGAGAGTGGTGAAAATGGGTGAAGGTGGCCAAAAGGTACAAACTTCCAATTGTAAGATAACTCCTAGGGACGTGATATACAAAATGTGACTATAGTTAAAAATATTGTATTGTATTTGAAAGTTGCTTAAAAGTTCTCATCTCAAGAAAAAAAATTGTAACTGTGTGAAGTGATGAATGTTAACTAAACTTACTGTGGTAATCATTTCACAATATGTACATATATCAAACCATTATGTTGTACACCTAAATTCTTTAAATTTCATTTCAGAGAAATGAAATGTATAACCATATGAACGTGTTGGTAGGGGCAGAGGTGTCACTCTCTTAGCTGACAGATTGGGAAAGTGTTGCCGAGAGGCTAAATTCTTAATGTAGAAGCTGGAAGCAGTTAAGGGAGCCTGAGTGGAGACGGCTTGGCTTTGTCACCACCACCACTCCACGTCCTACCTTCCCCCCACCCAACCATAGTGCATTACCAGGGTTTTATCAATACTAAAAGAAATAAATTTCTGGAAATCACAGCATACTGCCTGTCTTAAAATGAATGCACCAAATATGGCAACTCATCATTTCATCAAAATCATTATCAACACCATTTATCTAATTATCTATATTGCACCGTTTTGTCCATAAGTACAGTGTGAGGACTTATCACAGCATTTGTTGAAACAAATACATTATTGCCTCCTCAGGTCTGCTCAAAGATCACTTCTCAATGACATGACCATCCTATTGCAAAGTACAACCCACTCCTTTCCTGTCCTCTGAACTACCATCTCCACTCTGATTTTATTTTTTTCCCCCATATTGCTTTTCACCTTCTAACATGCTATACAATTTACTTATTTTTATCTATTGTTTAATTTCTCCGCCCCCCGCTAGAATGTAAACTAAGCATGGGTATCTGCTCTGCCCATTAGCATTCCACTCTCCCTTCAAGTTCCAGTCAAATCCCAGCCTTCTTTCCTGGCTCTGGTTTGCACTGATTCTGCCTCCCTTGGTTACTCATGGAGTAAATTTTTTATTTCACATCTCAGTGTTTGACAGAATTCCTTTTTGTAATCTTCTATTTCTTATGTGCTTGGAGGTAAAAAATAATTTCACACTGGGCTATTACTCTTAATTTAGTCATAAGTTAATGATGACCTTGAAAAATTACCCAACCAGTCTAGACCTCATTCTTTCCATTTTTCAATAAGGGGCTCAGTTAGATGGTATTCAAGTTCGCCTCAGATTTTATGTTCTAAGACATGATAAGTAATTGATAGCAGGGTCCATGTCCAATAATAATAATGACAGTTCTCATTCACAAGTTCCTGCTTGCTACATTCTTTCCAATCATCTCAATAATCCTATAAGGGAGGTACTATTATACCCATTTTACAGATTAGGAAACTAATAGAACAGTTAAAAAAAACTTACTTAAGCGGCTGTTATTGAGACAGTCACTAAGAGCAGTGACTGGTAGGCTGGAACTCTATCTTAAGTCTGTTTAACTTCAAAGGCTGTGTCCATTTCCCACTTCTAAATGGCTTCTTGCCTTATATTTCTTTTATATTACTCTTGACCATGGATGACATACCTGGGTACAATAAATGATCTGAGGTGAAATTTGAATTGTATTTCAAAGCTCAAAAAGAGGAATCTGTTTGCATTTTCTTGCGTGGCTCTGACACCTGCCGGCTGTTTGGGCTGGGGCTTACCCTCAGAGGCTCCTTGATCCTGGCAGTTGGACAGAAGGCAGCCCACTTGGTGAAGAAGTTGCTCTCCCACCCACTGATGTATGACTGTGGGCAGGTTACATAAATTTTATATGCCTGTTTACAAATTGTTTTCATTCATTAAATAAGGATAATAACACCTACCTCCTGGGATTTTTAGGAGAAATTTAAATGAGGAATGATTGTAACATCAGCATGTGATGCTTTAAAGATTTTTTTTTAAATTGTGGTAAAATATATATAATATTTACCATCATTTAAAAAATATTTACCATCTTAACCATTTTTAATGTACAGTTCATTGGTATTAAATACATTCATTTTGTTATACAACCACTACCACTGTCCACCTCCAAAACTCTTTTCATCTTGCAAAACTGAAACTCTATATATGGTGTCTTTTTTTATTCCAACTTAACCTGGATGCAGAACTCAGCACACCTTCCAATTCTCTCAAAAGAATACACAAACACCAAACATACACTCACATCAATGAGCAGCAAAGACCTCCCTGATAATCTGATAGGGTGATAGGAGGGAGGGTTTTCATCACACACACTGTAGTAAACAATTCCATATTCACATATTCTGAGTCACCTTTCCCGATATGATGCCAATCCTCTGGTTCCCATCCTTCTCATCCCTCCCCCAACTTTAAATACTTCCTCCCTTGATTGTGCAGAATGCAATACCACCAGCTTTCTTTTCCAAATTCATGTTTCCAACTTATTATGGTGCTCAGAAAACAAAGTCCTTGCCGGTTAACATGGCAGTTGTTGGGGTTCTAAATAATAAAGATTATTTTCCTTGTACATTATCATCATCATCAAAAACTTCTGTTGTGAAGAAGAGACCAAGATGACGGAGGAGTAGGAAGCAGAGTTCACCTTCTTCCACAGAAACATGGAAAATACAAGTGGAACAATTGTATTTGTACAAGTGGAACGATTCACACAGAACAGCTACTGAGTGCTGACAGAAGACCTCAGACATCCAAAAAGGGAAGAAAACCTCCATGTAACTGGGTAGGAAAAAAAGAAAAGGAAAAAGAACGAATCAGGATGGGACCTGTGCCCCATAGAGGGAGCTGTGAAGGAGGAAATGTTCCCGCACCTTGGGAAGTCTCCTCACTGGTGGGGAGATCAGCCTGGAAGGAGGGGGAGCTTCAAAGCCTAAGAGGAGAGAGCACCAATCAGTTTGTGGAAGGCAAAAGTAAGAGTAACCTGCACAGAAGGTCAGCACCACCACCCTGCGCTCCCCAACCTGAGACATTCCTCTGTCAGTGTGGGGGAGTGTTGGGGAATGAAGCTCAGGCTCTGAAGGTCAGTCCCAAGGAGAGGACTAGGGTTAAGTGTGGAAACAGCCTTAAGAGGTTGGGCAGTGGCAACTGAGGGTGTACTAGGAAGAAACTTGGGCCCACCAGAGAGGCAAGTCACAATTATTGGAAGGCACATGGAGAGGGGTGGGACCACCATAAGAACTTTTCCTGTGAGTGTTCCCAGGCAACAGGACACCACCGACAGGAGCTCTGGGGGCAGGCGCAAGTCGCAGCTGCCATCTTGGACTCCATAGGTGGGCACTGGCCACCTCTTCCAAACCCATGGGCAGACACCAGGACATACCCCTACTGACCCAGAAGGTCAGGGATAGCTTCTGAAACTAGGAAATCTGTCAGTGGGCATTGCGACCCGCCCTGCTCTCCTGAGAGGGCGTGGATAGCTCCCCCCACTAAGAAATCTGCCCAGAGGAGGGGCTGAAACCACAGCAGAGCCACAGGGGCCATATGACTAAGGAAGAAGAGCTGAAATCTCTCCTTATGGTTTCACGAACTATGGAGTTACAACTCTGGTGACAGCTTCCTAAATGCAGCACCTGTGAAACATCCAAAAGGACCACAAGTGCTCTGGCAGCTGAGATGGGGCTGGATTTAGCAGCTATGGGCTTTGTGGGCATGTACATGTGGGGGTTGGGCAAGGCCAGAGTCTGAGCTGCTTCCATAGCTACCACAGTGGGTCCAGGTGCATGACAACTGAAGTCGTGGGACCTGATCTCAGTGGATCTGTGTTAGTGGCCTGGTGAAAACGAAAGTCACCAGGGCCAATTACTGGCACATGCACAGTTAAGGTGGGACTGAGAGCAGTGTCAACGAGAGTGTACTTTGTGAGCCCATACAATGGGTGAAAAGTGACACAACAGAACACATTCACAGGTGAACACCCCCAGAGGAGGAATAGTCAGTGGCTTCTCTCCCAGTGAGGGTGCTACAATTCCATCTACTTCACACCACAGATCAAAAACACAGCTAAGAAACAGATCTGGGGACCTCTACTCCAACAATGAGGGAGCAGCCACTGGCCCAGAAGGGCAGTGAGAACCACAGAGCAAAGGGGAGACCCTGCTCAATATCTAAGGCAGGCTCTGGTCACCACACCAGTCAAAACCCATATCAAGGGGATAATGGCAAGGCCTCTGGGCCAACCTCACCCAACAGGGGGAAGACACCAGAAGCAAGAGGAACTATGATATTGCAGCCTGTGGAAATGAGACCACAAGCACAGTGTTTCACAAAATGAGATGACAAAGAAACATGTTGCAGACAAAGGAGAAAGATAAAAACTTACAAGAAAACTTCTTCCTTTGAAGAGATGGGTAATCTACCTGAAAAAGAATTCAGAGTAATGATGTTAAAGATGATCCAAGATCTCAAAAAAAGAATGGAGGCACAAATTGAGAAGATATAAGAAATGTTTAACAAAGACCTAGAAGAACTAAAGAACAAACAAACAGAGATGAACAATACAATCACTGAAATGAAAAATGCACTAGAAGGAACCAACAGCAGAATACCTGAGGCAGAAGAATGGGTAAGTGAGCTGGAAAACAGAATGATGGAAATCACTGCTGCAGAATAGAACAAAAAAAAGAATAAAAAGAAATAAGGACAGTCTCAGAGACACCTGGGACAACATTAAATGCACCAACATTCACATTATAAGGGTCCCAGGAGAGGAAGAGAAAAAGAAAGAGCCTAAGAAAATATTTGAAGAGATTCTAGTTGAAAACTTACCTAACATGGGAAAGGGAATAGTCACCAAAGTCCAGGAAGTTCAGAGAGTCCCATATAGGATAAACCCAAGGAAGAACACACCAAGACACACATTAATCAAACTAACAAAAATTAAATATAATGAAAAAATATTGAAAGCAACAAGGGAAAATCAACAAATAACATACAAGGGAATTCCCAGAAGGTTATCAGTTGATTTTTCAGCAGAAACTCTGCAGGCCAGAAGGGAGTGACACGATAAATTCAAAGTGATGAAAGGGAAAAACCTACAACAAAGAATACTCTACCCAGCAAGGCTCTCATTCAGATTTGAAGGAGAAATCAAAAGCTTTAGAGACAAGCAAAAGCTAAGAGAATTCAGTACCACCAAACCATCTTTACAACAAATGCCAAAGGAACTTCTCTAATCAAAGGAGTTGGGGGGAGAGGCCACAACTAGAAATAAGAAAATCACAAATGGGAAAGCCCACTGGTAAAGGCAAACATACAATAAAAGCAGGAAATCATCCACACACAAATGTGATATCAAAACAAGTGACCATGATGAGAGGAGAGAACAAAGGTAGGAAATGGGAATTGCATTTGAAATTAAGAGACTAGCAACTTAAACAACCTTGTACATATATAGACTGCTTTATCAAAACATCATGGGAAATGCAAACCAATAAACTACAGTAGCTACACACACAAAAAAGAAAAAGCAACCCAAACACAACACTAAAGATGGTCATCAAACCACAAGATAAGAGAACAAAAGAGGAAGGGAAGAAAAAAGACCTATGAAAACAAACCCAAAACAATTAATAAAATGGCAATAAGAACATACATATCAGTAATTACCTTAAATGTAAAAGGATTAAATGCTCCAACCAAAAGACACAGACTGGCTGAATGGGTACAGAAACAAGACCTGTATATATGCCGTCTACAAGAGACCCACTTCAGACCTAGGGAAACATACAGACTGAAAGCAATGGGATGGAAAAAGGTATTCCATGCAAATGGAAATCAAAAGAAAGCTGGAGTAGCAATACCATATTAGACAAACTAGACTTTAAAATAAAGACTGTTGCAAGAGACAAGGAAGGACACTGCATAAAGATCAAGGAATCAATCCAAAAAGAAGACATAACAATTGTAAATATATGTGCACCCAATACAGGAGCACCTCAATATATAAGGCAAATGCTAATAGTCATAAAAGGGTAAATTGACAGTAACACAATAATAGTGGGGGACTTTAACACCCCACTTACACCAATGGACAGATAATCCAGACAGATAATTAATGAGGAAACATAAGCCTTAAATGACAAACTAGACCCAATAAACTTAATTGAAGTTTATAGGACATTCCATCCAAAAACAACAGATTACACTTTTTTCTCAAATGCACACAGAACATTCTCCAGGATAGATCACATCTTGTGTCACAAATCAAGCCTCAGTAAATTTAAGCATCTTTTCTAACCACAATGCTATGAGATTAGAAATCAATTACAGGAAAAAAAAACTGTAAAAAACACAAACACATGGAGGCTAAACAATATGTAACTAAATAACCGATGGATCACTGAAGAAGTCAAAGAGGAAATCAAAAAGTACCTGGAGATAAATGACAACGATGATCCAAAACCTATGGAATGCAGCAAAAGCAGTTCTAAGAGGGAAGTTTACAGCAATACAATCTCACCTCAAGAAAGAAGCAAAATCTCAAATAAACAACCTAACCTTACATCTAAAGCAACTAGAGAAGGTAGAACAAACAAAATCAAAAGTTAGTAGAAGGAAAGAAATCATAAAGATCAGAGCAGAAGTAAATGAAATAGAGATGAAGAAAACAATAGCAACAATCAATGAAACTAAAAGCTGGTTCTTTGAGAAGATATACAAAATTGATATACCTTTAGCCAGACTCATGAAGAAAAAAGGGAGAGGACTCAAATCAATAAAATTGGAAATGAAAAGAAGTTAAAACAGACATCACAGAAATACAAAGGATCATAAGAGACTGCTGTGAACAACTATATGCCAATAAAATGGACAACCTGGAAGAAATGGAAAAATTCTTTGAAAGGTACTAACTTCCATGATAGAACCATGAAGAAACAGAAATTATGAAGCGGCCAATCACTAGTACTGAAATTCAAACTGTAATTAAAAATCTTCCAACAAAATAAAGTCCAGGATGAGATGGCTTCACATGAAAATTCTATCAAACATTTGGAGAAGAGTTAACACCTACCCTTCTGAAACTCCTCAGAAAGTTGCAGAGGAAGGAACACTCCCAAGCTCATACTAGGAGGGCACCATCACCCTGATACCAAAACCAGACAAAGATATCACACACAAAAATTACAGACCAATATCATTGATAAACATAGATGTAAAAGTCTTCAACAAAATACTAGCAAACAGAATCCAACAACACATTAAAAGGATTATACACCATGATCAAGTGGGATTTATTCCAGTGATGCAAGGATACTTCAATATATACAAATCAATCAGTGTGATACACCATATTAACAAATTGAAGAATAAAAACTATATGATCATCTCAATAGATGCAGAAAAAGCTTTTGACAAAATTCAACACCCATTTATGATTTAAAAAAAAGTCTCCAGAAAGTAGGCATAGAGGGAACCTACCTCAACATAATAAAGGCCATATACGACAAACCCACAGCAAACATCATTTTCAATGGTGCAAAACTGAAAGCATTTCCTCAGAGATCAGAAACAAGAGAAGGATGTCCACTCTCGCCACTTTTATTCAACATAGTTTTGGAAGTCCTAGCCATGGCAATCAGAGAAGAAAAAGAAATAAACTGTATAGAAATTGGAAAGGAAGAAGCTAAAGTGTCACTGTTTGCAGATGACGATATTATACATAAAAAATTCTAAAGATGCTACCAGAAAACTACTACAACTCATCAATGAATTTGGTAAAGTTGCAGGATACAAAATTAATACAAGAAATATCTCTCATTCTTATACACTAACAACAAAAGATAAGAAAGATAAATTAAGGAAACTATCCCATTTACCATTGGAACAAAAAGTATAAAATACCTAGGATTCAACCTAGCTAAGGAGGCAAAAGACCTGTACTCAGAAAACTATAAGATACTAATGAAACGAATAAAATATGACACAGACAGATGGAGAGATATACCATGTTCTTGGATTGGAAGAATCAACATTGTCAAAATGACTGTACTACCCAAAGAGGTCTACAATATCAATGCAATCCCTATCAAATTACCAATAGCAATTTTCACAGAATTAGAACAAAAAAATTTTTACAATTTGTATGGAAATACAGAAACTTCCAAATAGCCAAAGCAAACCTGAGGGGAAAAAAAAAAATCAGGGCCGGAAGAATCAACTCCCTGACTTCAGACCATACTGCAAAGCTACAGTCATCAAAATTGTATGTTACTGATATAAAAACAGAAATAGAGATAAATGGAACAGGATAGAAAGCCCAGAAATAAACCCATGCACCATGATTACCTAATCTATGACAAAGGAGGCAAGAATATACAATGGAGATAAGGCATTCTCTTCAATAAGTGGTGCTGGGAAAACAGGACAGCTACATGTAAAAGAATGAAATTAGAACACTCCCTAACACCATACACACAAATAAACTCAAAATGGATTAAAGATCTAAATGTAAGGTCAGACACCATCAAACGGTTAGAGGAAAACAGGCAGAACACTCTATGACATAAATCACAGCAAGATCTTTTTTGACCCACCTCCTAGAGAAATGGAAATAAAACCAAAAATAAACAAATGGGGCCTAATGAAACTTAAAACGTTTGCACAGCAAAGGAAACCATAAACAAGATGAAAAGATAATCTTCAGAATGGGAGAAAATATTTGCAAATGAAGCAACTGACAAAGGATTAATCTCCAAAACATACAAGCAACTCATGCAGCGCAATAACAAAAAAACAAACAACCCAATTTTAAAATGGGCAGAAGACCTAAAGAGACATTTCTCCAAAGAAGATATACAGATTGCCAACAAACACATGAAAGAATGCTCAACATCATTAATCATTAGAGAAATGCAAATCAAAACTACAATGAGATATCATCTCACACTGGTCAGAATGGCCATCATCAAAAAATCTAGAAACAATAAATGCTGGAGAGGGTGTGGAGAAAAGGGAACCCTCTTGCACTGTTGGTGGGCATGTAAACTGATACCGCCACTATGGAGAACAGTATGGATGTTCCTTAAAAAACTACAAATAGAACTACCATACGACCCAGCAATCCCACTACTAGGCATATAACCTGAGAAAACCATAACTCAAAAAGAGTCATGTACCAAAATGTTCATTGCAGCTCTATTTACAACAGCCAGGACATGGAAGCAACCTAAGTGTCCATCAACAGATGAATGAATAAAGAAGATGTGGCACATATATACAATGGAATATTACTCAGCCATAAAAAGAAATGAAACTGAGTTATTTGTAGTGAGGTGGATGGACCTAGAGACTGTCATACAGAGTGAAGTAAGTCAGAAAGATAAAAACAAATACCGTATGCTAACACATATATATGGAATCTAAAAAAGAAAAAAAAGAAAATAGAAAATGGTCAGAAGAACCTAGGGGCAAGACTGGAATAAAGATGCAGACCTACTAGAGAATGGACTTGAGGATATGGGGAGGGGGAAGGGTAAGCTGAGACAAAGTGAGAACGTGGCATGGACATATATACACTACCAAACGTAAAGTAGATTGCTGGTGGGAAGCAGCTGCATAGCACAGGAGATCAGCTTGGTGTTTTGTGACCACCTGGAGGGGTGGGATGTGGGGGTGGGAGGGAGGGAGATGCAGGGGGGAAGATATATGGGGACATTTGTATATGTATAACTGATTCACTTTGTTATAAAGCAGAAACTGACACACTTTGTAAAGCAATTATACTCTAATAAAGATGTTAAAAAAAATAAAACTCAAAATGGGTGAAAGACCTAAACGTAAGACCAGACACTATAAAACTATTTGAGGAAAACATAGGCAGAACACTCTTTGACATATATCACAGGAAGATATTTTTTGATTCACCTCCTAGTGTAATGAAAATTAAAAAAAATAATAAGAAAATGGGACCTAATGAAACTTAAAACTTTTACACAACAGAGGAAATCACAAACAGAACAAAAAGACAACCCTCAGAATGTCAGAAAATATTTGCAAATGAAGCAGCTGACAAGGATTTTATCTCCAAAACATACAAAGAGCTCATGCAGTTCAATATCAAAAAAACCAAAAAATCCAATCAAAAAATGGGGGGAACATCTAAATAGACATTTCTCCAAAGAAGACATACAGGTGTCTTGAAAGCACATGAAAAGATCCTCAACATTGCTAATTATTAGAGAAATGTAAATCAAAACTACAATGAGGTATCACCTCACACTGGTGAGAATGGCTATCATCAAGAAATCTACAAACTATAAATGCTGGAGAGGGGGTCGAGAAAAGGGAATCCTCCTCACTGTTGATGGGAATGTAAATTGGTTCAGCCACTATGGAGAACAGTATGGAGGTTCCTTAAAAATTTTAAAATAGAACTACCATATGACCCAGTAGTCCCACACCTAGGCAGATACCCAGAGAAAACCATAATTCAAAAAGATATGTGCACCCCAATGTTCATTGCAGTATTATTTACAATGGCCAGGACAAAAGAGGAATGGACAAAGAAGATGTGGTACATATATACAATGGAATATTGTACATATATACAATGGAATATTACTCAGCCATAAAAAAGAACTAAATAATGCCTTTTGCATCAACATGGATGGACCTAGAGATTGTCTTTTCTCCATTGTATATCATTGCCTCCTTTGTCATAGATTGGGTGACATATATGTGTGGGTTTATCTCTGGGCTTTGTATCCTGTACCATTGATCTATATTTCTGTTTTTGTGCCAGTACAATACTGTCTTGATTACTGTAGCTTTGTAGTATAGTCTGAAGTCAGGGAGTCTGATTCCTCTAGCTCTGTTTTACTCTCTCCAGATTGTTTTGGCTATTTACAGCTTTTCTGTTTCCATGCAAATTGTAAAGATTTTTTTGTTCTAATTCTTTGAAAAATGCCATTGTTAATTTGTAGGGATTGCATTGAATCTGTGGATTACTTGGGGTAGTACAGCCATGTTGATGATATTGATTTTTCCAATACATGGTATATCTCTCCATCTGTTTGCATTATCTTTGATTTGTATCATCAGTGCTTTATAGTTTTGTGAGTACAGGTCTTTTGTTTCCTTAGGTAGGTTTATTCCTAGGTATTTTATTCTATTTGTTGCAATGGTAATTGGGAGTGTTTCCTTAATTTCTCTTTCTGATATTTCATCATTAGTGTATAGGAATGCAAGAGATTTCTGTGCATTAACTTTATATCCTGCAACTTTACTAAATGCATTGATTAGCTCTAGTAGTTTTCTGGTAGCATCTTTAGGATTGTCTATATATATAGTATTATGTCATCTGTGAACAGTGACTGTTTTACTTCTTCTTTTCCAATTTGTTTTCCTTTTATTTCTTTTTTCTTCTCTGATTGCCATGGCTAGGACTTCCAAAACTATGTTAAATAAAAGTGGAGAGAGTGGACATCCTTGTCTTGTTCCTCATCTTGGAGGAAAGCTTTCAGTTTATCAACATTATGAATGATGTTTGCTGTGGGTTTGCCATATATGGCCTTTTTATGTTGAGGTAGATTACCTCTATGCCCACTTTCTGGAGAGTTTTTTTTTTATCATAAATGGGTGTTGAATTTTGTCAAAAGCTTTTTTTTGCATCTATTGAGATGATCATATGCTTTTTATTCTTAATTTGTTAATATGGTATATCACACTGATTAATTTGTGTGTATTGAAGAATCCTTGCATTCCTGGGATAAATCCAAATTTATCATGGTGTATGATCCTTTTAATGTGTTGCTAGATTCTGTTTGCTATTTTTTTTTGAGGATTTTTGCATCTATATTCTTCAGTGATATTGGTCTGTAATTTTCTTTTTTTGTGATGTATTTATCTGGTTTTGGTAATAGTGTGATGGTGGCCTCATAGAATGAGTTCAGGTGTGCTCCTCCCTCTGCAATTTTTTGGAAGAGTTTGAGTAGCAAAGGTGTTAGCTCTTCTCTAAATGTTTGATAGAATTTGTCTGTGAAGCCCTCTGGTCCTGGACTTTTGTTTACTGAAAAAAAATTTTTTAAAATTTATATTATTTATTTTTGGCTGCATTGGGTTTTTGTTGCTGTGCGTGGGCTTTCTCCAATTGTGGTGAGTGGGGGCTACTCTTGGTTACAGTGCCCGTGCTTCTCATTGTGGTGGCTTCTCTTTGTTGTTGAGCATGGGCTCTAGGTGTGTGGGCTTCAGTAGTTGCAGCATGTAGGCTCACTGCTTGTGACTCGCGGGCTCTAGAGCACAGCCCCCATAGTTGTGCCACATGTGCTTAGTTGCTCCACGGCATGTGGGATCTTCCCAGACCAGGGCTTGAACCTGTGTCCCCTGCATTGGCAGGCAGATTCTTAACCACTGCACCACCAGGGAAGCCCTACTGGAAGATTTTAATTACAGTTTCAATTTCATTACTTGTGATTGGTATGTTCATGTCTTCTAATTCTTCTTGGTTCATTTTTGGAAGGTTGTACATTTCTAAGAATTTTTCCATTTCTTCCACGTTGTCCATTCTATTGGCATAGTGTTGCTTGTGTAGTCTCTTGTGATCCTTTGTATTCCTGCATTGTCAGTTTTAATTTCTCCATTTCATTTCTAATTTTATTGATTTCAATTCTAT
Organism: Lipotes vexillifer; assembly: GCF_000442215.2. NCBI lineage: Eukaryota > Metazoa > Chordata > Mammalia > Artiodactyla > Lipotidae > Lipotes > Lipotes vexillifer. The sequence goes on along the minus strand of NW_006779868.1, from coordinate 200,442 downwards.
CCTTTTTTCTTGATGAGTCTGGTTAAAGGGTTTATCAATTTTTTTATGTTCTCAAAGAATCAACTTTTAGTTTTATTGATCTTTACTATTGTTTTCTTCATTTCTATTTCATGTATTTCTACTCTGCTCTTTATGATTTCTTTCCTTTTATTAACTTTGGGGTTTTTTTCATTCTTCTTTCTCTAGTTGCTTTAGGCGTAAGGTTAGATTTTTTATTTGAGACTTTTCTGGTTTCTTGAGGTGAGATTGAATTGCTATAAACTTCCCTCTTAGAAATGCTTTTGCTGTGTCCCATAGGTTTTGGGTTTTCATTGTCATTTGTTTCTATGTACTTTTTGATTTCTTCTGTGATCTCTTAGTTATTTAGTAGCATAATGTTTAGCCTCCATTTGTTTGTGTTTTTTACAGTTTTTTTTCCCTGTAATTGATTTCTAATCGCATAGTGTTGTGGTCAGAAAAGATTCTTGATATGATTTCAATTGTTTTAAATTTACCAAGCCTTGATTTGTGACCCAAGATGTGATATATCCTGGGGAATGTTCCATGTGCACTGGAGAATAAAGTGTATTCTGCCACTTTCGGGTGGAATGTTCTATAAATATCAATTAAATCTATGTGGCCTATTATGTCATTTAAAGCTTGTGTTTCTTTGTTTATTTTCTCTCTGGATGATCTGTCTATTGATGTAAGTGGGGTGTTAAAGTCCGCCACTATTATTGTGTTACTGTCGATCTCCCCTTTCATGACTATTAGCATTTGTCTTATATATTGAGGTGCTCCTATGTTGGGTGCATGTATATTTACAATTGTTATATCTTCTTTTTTGATTGATCCCTTGATCATTATGTAGTGTCCTTTCTTGCCTCTTGCAACAGTCTTTATTTTAAAGTCTATTTTCTCTGATATGAATATTGCTACTCCATCCTTCTTTTGATTTCCATTTTCATGGAATATCTTTTCCCATCCCCTTGCTTGCTGTCTGTATGTGTCCCTAGGACTGAAATGGGTCTGTTGTAGACAGCTTATATACGGATCTTGTTTTTGTATCCATTCAGCCAATCTGTGTCTTTTGGTTGGAGCACTTAATCTATTTACATTCAAGATAATTATTGATATGTATGTTCCTATTGCTATTTTCTTAATTGTTTTGTGTTTGTTTATGTGGGTCTTTTTCTTCTCTTGTGTTTCCCACTTAGAGAAGCTCCTTTAGCATTTGTTGGAAAGTTGGTTTGGTGGTGCTGAATTCCCTTAGCTTTTGCTTGTCTGTAAAGCTTTTCATTTCTCTGTTGAATCTGAGTGAGATCCTTGCTGGGTAGAGTAATCTTGGCTGTAGAATTTTCCCTTTCATCACTTTAAATATATCCTGGCACTCCCTTCTATCCTACAGAGTTTCTGCTGAACAACCAGCTGATAACCTTATGGGAATTCTCTTTTATATTATTTGTTGCTTTTCCCTTGATGCTTTTAATATTTTTTCCTTGAATTTATGTTGGTTTTTTTTTTTTTTTTTTTTTTTTTTTTTTTGCGGTACGCGGGCCTCTCACTGTTGTGGCCTCTCCCGTTGTGGAGCACAGGCTCCGGACGCGCAGGCTCAGCGGCCATGGCTCACAGGCCCAGCCGCTCTGCGGCACGTGGAATCCTCCCGGACCGTGGCACGAACCCGTGTTCCCTGCATCGGCAGGCGGACTCTCAACCACTGCGCCACCAGGGAAGCCCTGAATTTATGTTTTTTAGTTTAATATGTGTCTTAGTGTGTTTCTTCTTGGGTTTATGCTGTATGGGACTCTGTGTTTCCTGGACCTGTGTGGCTATTTCCTTTCCCATGTCAGGGAAGTTTTTGACTATAATCTCTTCAAATATTTTCTCAGACCCTATCTTTTTCTCTTCCTCTTCTGGGACCCCTATAATTCGAATTTTGGTGAATTTAATTTGTCCCAGAGGTCTCTGAGGGTGTCCTCATTTCTTTTCAGTCTTTTTTCTTTATTCCATTCCATGGAAGTTATTTTCACCATTCTATCCTCCAGTTCACTTATCTGTTCTTCTGCCTCAGTTATTCTGCTATTGATTCCTTCTAGTGTATTTTTCATTTCAGTAATTTTGTTGTTCATCACTGTTTGTTCGTTCTTTAGGTCTTGTATGTCCCTGTTAAACATTTCTTTTATTTTCTCAATCTATGCCTCCATTTCTATTTCTATTTGGATCATCTTTACTATTGTTACTCTGAATTCTTTTTCAGTTATGTTGCCTATTTCCTCTTCATTTATTTGCTCTTGTAGGTTTTTACCTTAATCCTTCATCTGTAACATATTTTTTGGTCATCTGATTTTTTTGATGGGTGCAGCTGTGTTCCTGTCTTGCTGATTGTTTGGCCTGAGGCATCCACCACTGGAGTTTGCAGGCAGTTGGTTGGAGGCAGGTCTCGTTGCCGAGATGAGGGCCTCTGGGAGAGCTCACACTGACTAATATTCCTGGTACCTGAAGATCTCTGTTAGTTCAGTGGTTTGGACTTGGTGCTCCAACCACAGGTGCTCAGGTCTCCTCTATGTTAATTATGTCAATGGTTTGTCTCATACATTGTGGGTTTTTCCCTCACTTGGACATTTGCCAAACTCTCTCATGGAGTTTCCTGGCATACAGTATTTAACAAATATATCTATACCTGTATCTATATCTATGTTTATAATCAAACCAACCATCTCTTCATTTTAGTTTTGCCATGAGTGTTATTTTTTGAAAGTTTTCACTCCTTTCCAATATATTTAGAATTTATATTCATTTTAAGATGTGAGAAAGAAACAGATTTTTATGATTAGTGCAGAGTTTCACCAGAATATATATTATGGACAATATTTCTGTGGGATGTTACCGGGGTTAGTCAAAAGAAGGATTCTATGATCAAGTAAATTTGGGAAACACAAGGTTTAAACAAAACCATCAGGTTTCTTTGCTGAAAAATTATCAGAGTAGAGCCTATTCATTACAATATTATTTGAAATAGCAAAACACTAGGAGCAATCCAAATATAAATCAATATCATGCCAGATAAATAAGTTATGATTTTTCTATACAAAGTAATACTATGCAGCTGTAAAGAAAAAAATGAGACTATTTGCTCAATACTAAGGGAAAATAATATCTGAGTTAAACTGTAAGTGGAAAAAACAAGAATATGGTATGCCATATATGACACTTTGTGTTAAGAAAGGAGACAATTAGAATATATAGTCAAGGATCAGGAAGATGGCGGAAGAGTAAGATGTGGAGATCACCTTCCTCCCCACAGATACACCAGAAATACATCTACACGTGGAACAACTCCTACAGAACACCTACTGAACGCTGGCAGAAGACCTCAGACCTCCCAAAAGGCAAGAAACTCCCCACGTACCTGGGTAGGGCAAAATAAAAAAAAGAAAAAACAGAGACAAAAGAATAGGGACGGCACCTGCACCAGTGGCAGGGAGCTGTGAAGGAGGAAAGGTCTCCACACACTAGGAAGCCCCTTCGCGGGGGAGACTGCGGGAGGCGGAGGGGGGAGCTTCGGAGCCAGAGGAGAGCACAGCAACAGGGGTGCGGAGGGCAAAGTGGGGAGATTCCTGCATAGAGGATCGGTGCCGACCGGCACTCACCAGCCCGAGAGGCTTGTGTGTTCACCCGCTGGGGCGGGCGGGGCTGGGAGCTGAGGCTCGGGCTTCAATTGGAGCGCAGGGAGAGGACTGGGGTTGGCGAATCGAACACAGCCTGAAGGGGTTAGTACACCGCGGCTAGCCGGGAGGGAGTCCGGGGAAAAGTCTGCACCTGCCGAAGAGGCAAGAGACTTTGTCTTCCCTCTTTGTTTCCTGGTGCGCGAGGAGAGGGGTTTAAGAGCGCTGCTTAAAGGAGCTCCAGAGACGGGCGCGAGCCACCGCTAAAAGCGCGGACCCCGGAGATGGGTAGGAGCCGCGGCTAAAAGCGCGGACCTCAGAGATGGGCGGGAGACGCTAAGGGTGCTGCTGCTGCCACCAAGGGGCCTGTGTGCGAGCACAGGTCACTATCCACACCCCTCTTCCAGGGAGCCTGTGCAGCCCGCCACTGCCAGGGTCCTGGGATCCAGGGACAAATTCCCAGGGAGAACGCACGGCGGGCCTCAGGCTGGTGCAACGTAACGCTGGCCTCTGCCGCTGCAGGCCCGCCCCGCATGCCGTGCCCCTCCCTCCCCCACGGCCTCAGTGCGCCAGAGCCCCCGAGTCAGCGGCTCCTTTAACCCCATCCTGTCTGAGCAAAAAACAGACGCCCTCCAGCGACCTACACGCAGAGGCAGGGCCAGATCCAAAGCTGAGCCCCTGTGAGCTGTGAGAACAAAGAAGAGAAAGGGAAATCTCTCCCAGCAGCCTCAGAAACAGTGGATTAAAGCTCCACAATCAACTTGATGTACCCTGCCTCTGTGGAATACATGAATAGACAGCGAATCATCCCAAATTGAGGAGGTGGACTTTGAGAGCAAGATCTATGATTTTTTCCCATTTTCCTCTTTTTGTGAATGTGTATGTGTATGCTTCTGTGTGAGATCTTGTCTGTATAGCTTTGCTTCCACCATTTGTCCTAGGGTTCTATCCGTCCTTTTTTTCAAAAAAATTTTTTTTCTTAATAATGAATTTTAATTTTAATAACTCTATTATACTTTATCTTTCTTTCTTTCTTTCTTTCTTTCTTTCTTTCTCTCTTTCTTTCTTTCCTTCCTTCCCCCCTTTAGACAACGAATCATCCCAAATTGAGGAGGTGGGCTTTGAGTGAAAAATTTATGATTTTTTTCCCCTTTACCTCTTTTTGTGAGGGTGTATGTGTATGCTTCCGTGTAAGATTTTGTCTGTATAGCTTTGCTTCCACCACTTGTCCTAAGGTTATATCCATCCTTTTTTTGTTGTTCTAAATAATTATTTTTTAATTCAATAACTTTATTATACTTTATTTTATTTTACTGTATCTTCTTTCTTTCTGTCTTTTTTCCTTCCTTCCCTCCTTCCTTCCTCCCTCCCTCCCTCCCTCCTTTCTTTCTGTCTTGCCTTCTTTCCTTCTTTTTTTTCTTCCTTCCTTCCTTCCCCCTTTCTTTCTTTCTTTCTTTCTTTCTTCCTTCCTACTTCTACGAATTCTCTCTACTTTCTCTCCCTTTTATTCTGAAGGCTCTTGCTGCTCCAGCCAGGAGTCAGGACTCCGACCCTGAGGTGGGAGAGCCAACTTCAGGACACTGGTCCACAAGAGACCCCCAGCTCCACATAATATCAAACGGCAAAAATCTCCCAGAGACCTCCATCTTAACACCAGCACCCAGCTTCACTCAACGACCAGCAAGCTACAGTGCTGGACAACCTATGCCAAACAACTAGCAAAACAGGAACACAACCCCACCCATTAGCAGAGAGGCTGCTTAAAATCATAGTAAGTCCACAGACACCCCAAAACACACCAGACGTGGACCTGACCACCAGAGAGACAAGATCCAGCCTCATCCACCAGAACACAGGCACTAGTCCCCTCCACCAGGAAGCCTACACAACCCACTGAACCAACCTTAGCCACTTGGGACAGACATCAAAAACAACAGGAACTACAAACCTGCAGCCTTCAAAAAGGAGACCCCAAACACAGTAAAATAAGCAAAATGAGAAGACAGAAAAACACACAGCAGATGAAGGAGCAAGATAAAAATGCACCAGACCTAACAAATGAAGAGGAAATAGGCAGTCTACCTGAAAAAGAGTTCAGAATAATGATAGTAAAGATGATCCAAAATCTTGGAAATAGAATGGACAAAATGCAAGAAACAGTTAACAAGGACCTAGAAGAAATAAAGATGAAACAACCAATGATGAACAACACAATAAACGAAATTAAAAGAACTCTAGATGGGATCAATAGCAGAATAACTGAGGCAGAAGAACGGATAAGTGACCTGGAAGATAAAATAGTGGAAATAACTACTGCAGAGCAGAATAAAGAAAAAAGAATGAAAAGAACTGAGGACAGTCTCAGAGACCTCTAGGACAACATTAAATGCACCAACATTGGAATTATAGGGATTCCAGAAGAAGAAGAGAAAAAGAAAGGGACTGAGAAAATATTTGAAGAGATTATAGTTGAAAACTTCCCTAATATGGGAAAGGAAATAGTTAATCAAGTCCAGGAAGCACAGAGAGTCCCATACAGGATAAATCCAAGGAGAAATATGCCAAGACACATATTAATCAAACTGTCAAAAATTAAATACAAAGAAAGCATATTAAAATCAGCACGGGAAAAACAACAAATAACACACAATGGAATTCCCATAAGGTTAACAGCTGATCTCTCAGCAGAAACTCTGCAAGCCAGAAGGGAGTGGCAGGACATACTGAAAGTGATGAAGGAGAAAAACCTGCAACCAAGATTACTCTACCCAGCAAGGATCTCATTCAGATTCGATGGAGAAATTAAAACCTTTACAGACAAGCAAAAGCTGAGAGAGTTCAGCACCACAAAACCAGCTTTACAACAAATGCTAAAGGAACTTCTCTAGACAAGAAACACAAGAGAAGGAAAAGACCTATAATAATGAACCTAAAACAATTTAGAAAATGGGAATAGGAAGATACATATCGATAATTACCTTAATTGTAAATGGACTAAATGCTCCCACCAAAAGACACAGATTGGCTGAATGGATACAAAAACAAAACCCATATATATGCTGTCTACAAGAGACCCATTTCAGACCTAGAGACACATACAGACTGAAAGTAAGGGGATGGAAAAAGATATCGCATGCAAATGGAAACCAAAAGAAAGCTGGGGTAGCAATTCTCATATCAGACAAAATAGACTTTAAAATACAGACTATTTCAAGAGACAAAAAGGACACTACATAATGATCGAGGGATTGATCCAAGAAGAAGATAAAACAATTGTAAATATTTATACACCCAACATAGGAGCACCTCAATACATAAGGCAAAAACTAACAGCCATAAACGGGAAAATCGACATTCATAGTAGGGGACTTCAACACCCCACTTTCACCAATGGAAAGATCATCCAAAATGAAAATAAATCAGGAAACACAAGCTTTAAATGATACATTAAAAAAGATGGACTTAATTGATATTTATAGGACACTCCACCCAAAAACAACAGAATACACATTTTTCTCAAGTGCTCATGGAACATTCTCCAGGATAGATCATATTTGGGTCACAAATCAAGCCTTGGTAAATTTAAGAAAATTGAAATTGTATCAACTATCTTTTCCGACCACAACACCATGAGACTAGTTATCAATTACAGGAAAAGATCTGTAAAAGATACAAACACATGGAGGCTAAACAATACACTACTTAATAACGAAGTGATCACTGAAGCAATCAAAGAGGAAATCAAAAAATACCTAGAAACAAATGACAATGGAGACACAATGACCCAAAACCTATGGGATGCAGCAAAAGCAGTTCTAAGAGGGAAGTTTATAGCAATACAAGCCCACCTTAAGAAGCAGGAAACATCTCGAATAAACAACCTAACCTTACACTTCAAGCAACTAGAGAAAGAAGAACAAAAAAACCCCCAAATTTAGCAGAAGGAAAGAAATCATAAAAATCAGATCAGAAATAAATGAAAAAGAAATGAAGGAAACAATAACAAAGATCAGTAAAACTAAAAGCTGGTTCTTTGAGAAGATAAACAAAATAGATAAACCATTAGCCAGACTCATCAAGAAAATAAGGGAGAAGACTCAAATCAATAGAATCAGAAATGAAAAAGGAGAAGTAACAACTGACACTGCAGAAGTAAAAAAGATCATGAGAGATTACTACAAGCAAGTCTATGCCAATAAAATGTACAATCTGGAAGAAATGGACAAATTCTTAGAAATGCACAAACTACCAAGACTCAATCAGGAAGAAATAGAAAATATGAACAGACCAGTCACAAGCACAGGAATTGAAACTGTGATTAAAAATCTTCCAACAAACAAAAGTCCAGAACCAGATGGCTTCACAGGCGAATTCTAATAAAACATTTAGGGAAGACCTAACACCTGTCCTTCTCAAACTGTTCCAAAATATAGCAGAGGGAGGAACACTCCCAAATTCCTTCTACGAGGCCACCATCACCTCGATACCAAAACTCGACAAGGATGTCACAAAGAAAGAAGACTACAGGCCAATATCACTGATGAACATGGATGCAAAAATCCTCAACAAAATACTAGCAAACAGAATCCAGCAGCACATTAAAAGGATCATACACGATGATCAAGTGGGGTTTATTCCAGGAATGCATGGATTCTTCAATATACGCAAATCTATCAAGTGATAAACCATATTAACAAATTGAAGGAGAAAAACCATATGATCATCTCAATAGATGCAGAGAAAACTTTTGACAAAATTCAACACCCATTTATAATAAAAACCCTGCAGAAAGTAGGCATAGAGGGAACTTTCCTCAACATAAAAAAGGCCACATATGACAAGCCCACAGCCAACATCCTCCTCAACGGTGAAAAACTGAAAGCATTTCCACTAAGATCAGGAACAAGACAAGGTTGCCCACTCTCACCACTCTTATTCAACATAGTTTTGGAAGTTTTAGCCACAGCAATCAGAGAAGAAAAGGAAATAAAGGAATCCAAATCAGAAAAGAAGTAAAGTTGTCACTGTTTGCAGATGACATGATACTATACATAGAGAATCCTAAAGATGCTACCAGAAAACTACTAGAGCTAATCAATGAATTTGGTAAAGTAGCAGGATACAAAATTAATGCACAGAAATCTCTGGTATTCCTATATACTAGTGATGAAAAATATGAAAGGGAGTGAAATCAAGAAAACACTCCCATTTACCATTGCAACAAAAAGAATAAAATATCTAGGAATAAACCTACCTAAGGAGACAAAAGACCTGTATGCAGAAAATTATAAGACACTGATGAAAGAAATTAAAGATGATACAAACAGATGGAGAGATATACCATGTTCTTGGATTGGAAGAATCAACATTGTGAAAATGACTCTACTACCCAAAGCAATCTATAGATTCAATGCAATCCCTATCAAACTACCACTGGCATTTTTCACAGAGCTAGAACAAAAAATTTCACAATTTGTATGGAAACACAGAAGACCCTGAATAGCCAAAGCAATGTTGAGAATGAAAAATAGAGCTGGAGGAATCAGGCTCCCTGACTTCAGGCTATACTACAAAGCTACAGTAATCAAGACAGTATGGTGCAGGCACAAAAACAGAAAGATAGATCAATGGAACATGATAGAAAGCCCAGAGATAAACCCACGCACATATGGACACCTTATCTTTGATAAATGTGGCAGGAATATACAGTGGAGAAAGGACAGCCTCTTCAATAAGTGTTGCTGGGAAAACTGGACCGGTACATGTAAAAGTATGAGATTAGATCACTCCCTAACACCATACACAAAAATAAGCTCAAAATGGATTATAGACCTAAATCTAAGGCCAGAAACTATCAGACTCTTAGAGGAAAACATAGGCAGAACACTCTATGACATAAATCACAGCAAGGTCCTTTTTAACTCACCTCCTAGAGAAATGGAAATAAAAACAAAAATAAACAAATGGGACCTAATGAAACTTCAAAGCTTTTGCACAGCAAAGGAAACCATAAACAAGACCAAAAGACAACCCTCAGAATGGGAGAAAATATTTGCCAATGAATCAACTGACAAAGGATTAATCTCCAAAATTTACAAGCAGCTCATGCAGCTCAATAACAAAACAACAAACAGCCCAATCCAAAAATGGGCAGAAGACCTAAATATACAATTCTGCAAAGAAGATATACAGACTGCCAACAAACACATGAAAGAATGCTCACCATCATTAATCATTAGAGAAATGCAAATCAAAACTACAATGAGATATCATCTCACACCAGTCAGAATGGCCATCATCAAAAAATCTAGAAACAATAAATGCTGGAGAGGGTGTGGAGAAAAGGGAACACTCTTGCACTGCTGGTGGGAATGTGAATTGGTTTAGCCACTATGGAGAACAGTATGGAGGTTCCTTAAAAAACTACAAATAGAACTACCATATGACCCAGCAATCCCACTACTGGGCATATACCCTGAGAAAACCATAATTCAAAAAGAGTCATGTACCAAAATGTTCATTGCAGCTCTATTTACAATAGCCAGGAGGTGGAAACAACCTAAGTGCCCATCGTCGGATGAATGGATAAAGAAGATGTGGCACATATATACAATGGAATATTACTCAGCCATAAAAAGAAACGAAATTGAGCTATTTGTAATGAGGTGGATAGACCTTGAGTCTGTCATACAGAGTGAAGTAAGTCAGTAAGAGAAAGACAAATACCATATGCTAACCGATATATATGGGATTTAAGAAAAAAATCTTTTGAAGAACCTAGGGGTAAGATAGGAATAAAGACACAGACCTACTGGAGAACAGACTTGAGGATATGGGGAGGGGGAAAGGTGATCTGTGATAGGGCGCGAGAGAGGCATGGACATATATATGCTACCAAACGTAAGGTAGGTAGCTAGTGGGAAGCAGCCACATGGCACAGGGATATCGGCTCGGGGCTTTGTGACTGCCTGGAGGGGTGGGATAGGTAGGGTGGGAGGGAGGGAGACGCAAGAGGGAAGAGATATGGGAACATATGTGTATGTATAACTGATTCACTTTGTTATAAAGCAGAAACTAACACACCATTGTAAAGCAATTATACCCCAATAAAGATGTTAAAAAAAAAACTCATCTTACAAAAAATATGGTTTTTAAACACAAATCTTTAAATATCTTATTCACAGTTTACAGTGGTAAAGCACGTTTTAAATAAATAAATGTAAATAAAATATTCAGAAAAAAAAAGAATATATAGTTTAACCCTTTTTGATAAGTAGAGAGTAATTTTGGAAAGCTCACAAGAAACTAAGAACAAAACAGATGGAGAGATATACCATGTTCTTGGATTGAAAGAATCAATATTGTTAAAATGACTATACTACCCAAAGCAATCTACAGATTCAATGCAATCCCTATCAAATTACTAATGGCATTTTTTTTTAAAGAGCTCGAACAAAAATCTTAAAATTTGTATGGAGACACAAAAGACCCCGAATAGCCAAAGCAGTCTTCAGGGAAACAAAAAGAGCTAGAGGAATCAGACTCCCTGACTTCAGACAATACTACAAAGCTACAGTAATCAAGACAATATGGTACTGGCACAAAAAGAGTAACATAGATCAATGGAACAAGATAGAAAGCCCAGAGATAAACCCACGCACATATGGTCAACTAAACTATGAGAAAGGAGGCAAAGATATACAATGGAGAAAAGACAATCTCTTCAATAAGTGGTGCTGGGAAAACTGGACAGCTACATATAAAAGAATGAAATTACAACCCTCCCTAACACCATACACAAAATTAAACTCAAAATGGATTAGCGACCTAAGTGTAAGACCAGACACTGTAAAACTCTTAGTGGAAAACATAGGCAGAATACTCTTTGACATAAATCACAGCAAGATCCTTTTTGATCCACCTCCTAGACTAATGGAAATAAAAACCAAAATAAACACATGTGACCTAATGAAACGTAAAAGCTTTTGCACAGAAAAGGAAACTACAAACAAGACGAAAAGACAACCCTCAGAATGGGAGAAAATATTTGAAAACGAGTCAATGGACACAGGATTAATCTCCAAAATATATAAACAGCTCATGCAGCTCAATATTAAAAAAAGCAAATAACCCAATCAAAAAATGGGCAGAAGACCCAAATAGACATTTCTCCAAAGAAGACATACAGATGGCCAAGAAGCACATGAAAAGCTGCTCAACATCACTAATTATTAGAGAAATGCAAATCAAAATTACAATGAGGTATCACCTCACACCAGTTAGAATGGACATCATCAGAAAAATCTAAAAACAGGAAATGCTGGAGAGGGTGTGGAGAAAAGGGAACCCTCTTGCACTGTTGGTGGGAATGTAAAATGATACAGCCACTATGGAGAACAGTATGGAGGTTCCTTTAAAAACTAAAAGTAGAATTACCATATGACCCAGCAATCCCACTACTGGGCATATAGCCAGAGAACACCATGATTCAAAAAGACACATGCCCCCCTATGTTCATTGCAGCATTATTTACAATAGCCAGGTCATAGAAGCAACCTAAATGCCCATTGACAGAGGAATGGATAAATAAGAGATGGTACATATATACAATGGAATATTACTCAGCCATAAAAAGGAATGAAATTGGGTCATTTGTAGAAATGTGGATGGATCTAGAGACTGTCATATAGAGTGAAGTAAGTCAGGAAGAGAAAAACAAATGTCATATATTAACGCATATATGTGGAACCTAGAAAAATGGTACAGATGAACTGGTTTGCTGGGCAGAAATAGAGACACAGATGTAGAGAACAAACATATGGACACCAAGGGGGGAAAGTGGAGGGGTAGGGGTTGTGCTGTGATGAATTGGGAGATTGGTATTGACATATATACACTAATATGTATAAAATGTATAACTAATAAGAACCTGCTGTATAAAAAATTAATTAAAATTTAAAAATTCAAAAGAAACTAAGAACAGTGGTTAGAGGGAGAAATCTTTTTTCTGATTACTTTTGAAACTTACTGGTTTTTAAACCACATGAATATATTATATAAAAAAAGTAAATTAAAAATTAAAAAATGGAAAGCCTCTTAGAGGCTTCAGTACACTAATGTAATTTTGACTCTCTAAGTTGTGGGTAGCTGTGAGTTATGTGGTTACCCACAATGGTTACTTATAAACTCATTCAAGTTACAAAATCCTACAGAATTTGGGGTTCTCAGGTTTCCAAAAAAATTATGGAAAAATCATTTCAGAATTCACATGTTATCTGTAGCATATACTATATACAAAATTTTATATTCTTGGGTTTCTCTGTGTGTGTGTGTGTGTGTGTGTGTGTGTGTGTGTGTGATTTCTATTCTGTTTTTTATTGACCAATTCTATCCTCAGTACTGAGTATTTTCATATCTGAAAGAGCAAGCCACTTCTAATATTTCTTTTTTGTTATTTTGCTGATATCAAAATTAATTCTTCTTTTTCAACATTTTCTTGAACTATTTTTATCCATTTATTCTTTCAGATGATTTGCTTTATCAGCCACCTAAACATACTTGTTGGAATAGTTTGAGAAGAACTGATATCTTCATGGAATTACATAAAGACAGAAGGGCGTTTCCACCTTTTTGGCTATTGTGAATAATGGTGCTATGAACATTGGTGTACAAAAAAAAAAAAAAATGTATATAGAAGGGAGACTGTTTCCTATATACCCTTAGATACCTTAGATACTTTCCAGGTTTTGGATCATGTGAAATGTTTCTCAAATATTCTGTTATGCCATTCAGTAAAGACTAAAATAGCATTATTTTTTTGTTTTTCTTCATATAATGCCTATTTCTTAATTTTCTGGGGTTTTGTTTGTTTGTTTCTGTTGTAAAGAAGATGTGTTATTCACTTTATTCTCTCAAGGATTATTATTGATATAAACTATTTTTTCTTTAATACATATTACCTTTTAAAAATTTTATTTTTGACATTTATTGAGACAAATATATACTTCCCTTTGACCAATTCATTTGATAAAATAAAATAACAATTTACTGATAACTTACTAACGTTATTGTTGGAAGAAGTCATGCTCAAAAAATAAAACATTGCTATTTTAATATAATTTTGAATTCTTTTATGTGGATCTCTTATCTATAGTTAGAAATGGAATTGGCCTAAATGTTTGTTTTTGGAGCTTAGTTTGTCAACTTTTTACATTTAGGTCATACCAAATGCATATAATAAATTAGCAAGTTCTCCATATGGTTCTGAACTCATTAAGAGCTTATAAGTTATTTGAAAGAAATTTTCTGCACAAATTTTGATTCCATTGCCTTTTATAATTGTAACTCTTGAACAGTATTTTCATTCTTTGCCTCTCAAGCTGCATTAATGTGATTTACAGTTTTGTAGAAAATTGTCCATTTAATCTTACATTCAATTACACTTTCAGGCCTGGTTGTGTTTTCTCTTTCAGTAAGGTCAGCTATCTCTGGAAATTTAACATGACAGCACAAAGGAATCCCAAATTTGGTAGTTCCATCTTTTTCAGGCTTACACTTTCACCTCCAAATTAGGGGTTGCCATATGTATTGCACATGACTTCCCATGGTGGCTACTGCCTCCTCTATCTGTGCAATATCTACCAGAAAGGTAGTGAAATTTATGGCATTTTTATGGCAACCTTCCTAGTTTCTGCATTAATGTAGGCTTCTTCTCCTTCTCCTTCTTTTTTAAAAAATTTTATTTACTGTAACTTTTTTGTCTGAGTGTCAGGGTTAAAGACTTGCTTTTATGCAACCATTTTCCCCTGAAATATCAATGCACTATTCATTATCAGTTTAACTGCTTTCCATCAACAGCAGTGACAATACTAGGAATGCTGGGCTATATAAATGTAGTGGGTGTCAGGGAGGAGATTAATCATACAAGCTAGCATAAACAGTCCTGGAACCACAAATATGCTGACACCCTTTTGGCAAGGGCTGGAGCAGCTTGGTAAAGGATCCACACTTGTTTTTTATTTGTGAAATAATCAAGAATGTGGAAAACTGGGGAAGTAAACTGCAGGTACTTTTTCTAATATTCTTTTTTCCTTCTTATTCTCCACCAATTAGTTGATTTTTAATTTTCATTATTATTAATGAAACTAAAGGGTATGTATAAATGTAAATATTTCAGCTAAGATGATGGGATATGATATACAAAAGACAAAATGCTATAAATAAAGACAGTCTTCTGTTACAATTGGTACTAATAAAGAATTATATTAGAGGACCTCCCTGGTGGTGCAGTGGTTAAAAATCCACCTTCCAGATGTAGAGAATGGACTTGAGGACACAGGGAGGGGGAAGGGTAAGCTGGGACGAAGTGAGAGAGTGGCAGTGACATATATACACTATGAAATGTAAAATAGATAGCTAGTGGGAAGCAGCTGCATAGCACAGGGATATCAGCTCAGTGCTTCGTGACCACCTATAGGGGTGGGATAGGGAAGATGGGAGGGAGACGCAAGAGGGAAAGGATATGGGGATACATGTATATGTATAGCTGATTCACTTTGCTATACAGCAGAAACTAACACAACATTGTAAAGCAATTATACTCCAATAAAGATGTTTAAAAAAAAAAAAGAATCTGCCTGCCAACACAGGGGACTAGGGCTTGGAGCCCTAGTCTTGGAAGATCCCACATGCCACAGAGCAACTAAGCCCGTGTGCCACAACTACTGAGCCTGCATGCCAAAGCTACTGAAGCCCATGCACCTAGAGCCCATGCTCTGCAAGAAGAGAAGCTACCACAATGAGAAGCCCATGCACTGCAGCGAAGAGTAGCCCCCAGTCACCACAACTAGAGAAAGCCCGAGGACAGCAACAAAGACCCAATGCAGCCAAAAATAAATAAATAAAATAAATAAATTTATAAAAAATAAAAGAATTATATTAGAGTTAATATATCCACATTCATGTACACTTTCACAAACTCTCCAGGTAATTATAGTCATGAGTGATGCTGTTTTTTGACATAGTTTCCTTTCCCAGGACTATTGGTAATATTTGTAATTCAGATAAGCACATCTTACTTCATGCTAAAACTTTACCACAAAGTTACTTACAAAGAAGTTTAATTAACAGAAAATGACATATGACTAATATTAATAAATGGTTCAGGGAAGCTGAAATTCCCCAGGCTGCCTAAATCTCATTCTTTGGGATGTATTTCTCATTTTTTATCCTTATTACAGACTTTTTCTTGGCCATATTGGTGAGCCCTCTGATAAAGAAATATTGGCTCATTCATCTTCCTTGTCCTCAGGGGTATTACCCCATAACCTTCCAGGGCCACGGCAACTTGACACCCTGGATAGCATCCTCAAGAGTGGGCTTGGATCCAAATAATTTTGAAAGCTACTGAATTTGCATTTTGCAAAGCCAAATATTTCTTCTTTATACTTTAATTTTTCTTTTACTGTGCTTTTTTCTCCATCGGGAAGTTACTTTTGGTTACCCGTGAAATTTTTTTTCCTCACCAATCACTCTACCATTATAGGACTTCCTAGGTAGTGTCACAGTTTCACAAGAGCAGTCACAGCTGCCAAGTTGCTAAAATTATGACAGGACTCAATCACAAACTATGACAATGCTATATTAATAATGAACTCAAGTCTCCAGTTTCATGAATAATTTTAGAATAACATTCCATAACTGCAGATTGTAGACATAAACAGTGGATGACAGAAGACATTGAATCTGTCCCTGCAGGGATCTAGGGATGTAGCTAGAAGCAGCCTGCTTATGAAGTTTGCTGTTTTATCTTACTAGTCAGCTAAGGGAAATCACTAATCAATTTTCAAAAAGGAGATTAGTTTAAAAAACTATTATTTACATATGCATACACACATATATGTTCACATCAAATTGTACAAACATTTTAAATGACATAAGAAATTCTTTATGATATGGTAAATGGAGGATTATAAAATGTAAATACATATGATTCAGACTATGAAAAAAATTCAACCCCATTCCAATAAGAGAAATGCATTTTTAACTTTAGTGGGTAAAAATCTAAAATCTTGACAATACAGTCTCCTGACGAGGCTGTGGAGAAAGAGAGACTTTCACACATTTCTGGTGGGGATGTAAATTAGTATGGAGGGCAAATATAAAAATTTGACTCAGCAATTCCATTTTGGGGATTTTTATGCTCCACATAGCCTTACATGATAAATGTAAAGGTTATTCATGACAGCAATCCAATAGCAAAAGGCTGGAGACAATCCCAAGTCCACTAAAAGTGACTGGTTAAATAATATTGTACATTTATAACATGGAATACTGTGTAGCTGAAAAAAAGAATAGAGAAGCTCTTCATGAACTGATATGAAAAGATCTCTAAGATGTATTAAGTTAAATAAAAAACAGGGTACAGAACAATGTGCATAATAAGCTACATTTTGTGTTACAAAAAGGGAAACAATCTATATTTGTGTTGACCTGTAGGTACACAAGACACTTCAAAAGAAACTAAGAACAATATTTCCCTGGATGGAAATTCATCAAAATGTTAGAGCCTTTGTAAATGATGGGAATATGGGTGATTAAAAAGAATATAAGAATTTTCGTTATACCCCATAATTTATTTATATTTTTAAATGCAAAATGAAGTTTTAAATGATTTTCCAGGAAGATGAACCAAGTCTATCTGTAGCATTTTGTAGCCCAGATGTACGTGCTTATGAATAATAGCAGCAAGGGATGAGTGCTGTGGAGAGTCTATGGACTTGTTCTCTGGTTAACATTTGTCACATCCTTCCAGGGACAATAATTTGTCCTAACCCCCCTTAGACCAATTGGAAAAATTCCAAATGGGCTGACACATAGGAGTTAGCAAGGCAAAATGCAAGTAAACATGAGAATGAAATGGGGCCCATCCATACTTCGGTTAATTCAGAGATGAGTACTTATGAATGTGACCCCAGGCAGAGCCCACACTTCAGAAGATAATTTCTTATGGAGGAAATTTGGGGTTATCCCAATGGAAGAAGTATCTTGAGAGCTTGCAAAAGTAAAAACCTTTGGATAGAATTTAATTTTAAGTTAAATAAAAATGAAACATAAATTCCAGAGAAAGTGCATAAGTCAAACTACTTGGTATTATGAGTAATTTTAAAGCAAACACTCATGCTACTACCATTGTGCTGGAGAAATATAATGCCATATCCTCAGAAGCAACTCCTAGTGTCCCTTCTTGATCACATCCCTTTCTCTCCCTTGAAAGATAATCACAGTCCTCACTTTCATGGTAACTACTTCTTTGCTTGCAGTTGTAGTGTTACCACCTTTCATTTTGCTTGTTTTAAAACCTTATTTACAAGAGCCATTTATGCTGGCTGGAGCTACACTTTGTTCATTATGCCAACTACATAATATTCCATTGCATGCTTGTACCACATTTAAATTATCCATCTAACTGAAGATGGACATTTGGAATATCTCCAGTTTAGGGCTTTAAGAATGATGCTGATATAAACAATATCTAGATGTATGTGGGTTCATAGCATGAGTTTTTCTAGGGTAATTAATTACCCCTGAGTGAAATTGCAGGGTTATGGGGTATGAATAGTTTCTTCTTTTCTAGATACTACAAAATGTTTTCCAATGTGGTTTTATCAATGTATACTTTTAGCAGTCTACTAAGGTTCTTCACCAAAAGTTCTAAATGCTTAGTTTAGTCAGATTTCTGAACATTTGCTAGTCTAATAGGTAGATAGTAAGATCTCATTATGGTTTTAATTTTCATTTCACTGTTGATGAATGAAGTTGTGTGCCTCCTTATATATTAATTGGTCATTTAATATATAAGGATATCTTTTGCCTGTCCTTTTATTGGATTGCCTTTCTTTAAAAGTGTTTAATTTAATACATGTATTAATAAGAATCTAAATGATAAATGATCGGGGTTAGAGGTTAACAATGTAGCCAGAAGGCAAATGCCAGATTTTCAAAGATTTTCAAAAGATCCAGATTTTCACAAAACCCAGATTTTCACAAAACCTTTTAGTGTAATTATCTGGCATAAATTATTCATCAGATGAATTGGGCCTAAGCATTTACCCATCTCACTCCCTGCTGTCAGTTTTCTGCCCATGTACCCAGATCAATGAATGATGCTAACAACAATAGGTAATATTCACTAGATTCTTTCCAATGTGCATGGCACTGAGCTAAGCAAGTACCTTATTTACTTCTCTCAACATCTCTATATGGACTCTACTATTAGGCTTAGAAGCTTGAATAACTTGACTATTACAACTCAACTAGAGAGAGATGTAGCTGGGAGTTGATCACTCATTTAACTCTCAAGCCTATGCTCTTACCCTGTCTCAAAGTTTCCTTATGGTTTAAAATTTGGAATTACTGTGTACTGTGGAAATGGCAATCATTAGTTCTAATAAAAGAGAATATAATAAAGTACTTAGTTTAGAACTGATGGAATTTAAATTCCCTAAAAAATATATCATGATGCATTATGACAGATACTGACAAAAATAAAATAGGTTTGCATAAAACTTACACTTATGTTTGTATCACAGACAATATGTGAATGGCAAATGTGGATGCTTTCAACTTACTACTGCATCTATAAATATTTTATACATCTTGAATAGATAAAATCAGGAGCTTTTATTCCAGGCCCATTTTTTTTTAGGTTAAAATCATGAAATAAACAATAATGACAAACCTAACCATGCATCCAGTAGCAGTTACCCAAAATTCTTTAAAGGTAACTTGAAAGGACAGTCCAAAACGTTGAGTCTCAAAGCGACTTTCTAATCATTAGTAAGCATAAAATAGAAAAATGTTTAAAAGTAAAACACTACTGTTTCTTGCATGAGATCCCAGAGATCTGTGAGAAAATAAACCTTTATTTCCAAGTTAAAATTTGAATTTGTTGGAAGATAAAAGAACTGTGCTTATTTGAAGCAAAAAGTTGCAAAAAGGTGATCAGACTTTGAAAAGCTCACAAGAACTAAGAACTGAGCTAAGGTCCATGAAGTTGACCGGAGTTTCTGAAGCAGTTTATATAATGAACTTTAATTCAGAGGGGTTTTTTTCCCCCTTTTGAGGGAAGCTTCTGGCTTGAACATGTTCATGGGTCCTGTACAGCTTGTAAAGCTATGTTCTTTCTCCCGCTGTGATTCTGCTCAGGCTTGTAGTTTCACTTGAAAGAAAAACGTTCAACATCTCCTAGGCTAAGCATTAATCTCCCACTGCCTGATCAATTAAATCCCACTGTCTGTGTCTGGAAGGCAAAGTCTGAGCTTTACGTATTGCTTTCTGGCAAGCTACATTTCCATGCTCCATGGAACAGATGCAGTAGTGTAACTCTGTGTGCAACAGGCTTTTGGGCCCTCATATCTAGAGGACCAAGAGGTACAGTGTCTCATTTTACCATTTAATATGTTCAAAGGTCTATAATGATTATATTATACTATCTAATGAATTTAGTTCAATAACAGTATCTTATCTTTCTTATGGCATTTAATAGCTTACAAGGTGAGAATACATTATCTTGTTTGCTCTTCAGAACAGTTTTTTATGTGAGGCAGTGCTTTATCATATTCCATTTAACAACGAGGAGAGACTGTGCTCTTGCCCAGGGTCACATAGCTAGAAATTGGCAATCTTGTAATTAACACCCAGATCTTCTGATTCTAATACAAGTGGTCTTTCTTTTACAATTCACTTAATAAATCCAAGATTGGAAAATTATAGAGGACTTTCAAAAGGAGCCATATTATCAATGTGCTTTGAATCCAGAAAACTGATGATAATATAAATGTCAAATTGCTGCTCACTTGAATAGAACAAAACAAAGAATAAGCCATTTTAATGTTGCCTCTAAGATAAGAAATTTTGGAAAATGTGCCAAGATAGCTTTAAAAAGCCCTAAATGTGATCAGTCAGGCCGCTGGAAGAGAAATGGGCTTGTCCTGTGGGGGACATGTAACTCATAAGGTCTCAATGTTCTGGCCTTGCCTTCCCATGCATTTCACATGTATAGGTATTTTTCCAGCTGCAAAATCCTAGAAGGTAGGTGTTTTGGTTTAGTTTTCCCCAGTGACACATCCTGAGATAAAGATTAAGGTGCAAATGACTTATTTAGAAGGAGAAAGAAACACCAGTAGGGAGTGGGGCTAACAATGCGTGTGTCATTGAGCCAGCTGCTACTGGCTCAGGGTGACTGGAGCTTAATCCCAAGAGGAAACCCTGAACACAGTAAAACACACACCTCAGAGACCTCCCACCTGAAGCGGGAGGGAGCTGGAGTGTTCATATGCCAACTCCCATCAGTTTGTGTGTGTTTTTTTTTTTTTTCGGTTGAGTTGGGTCATTGTTGCTGTGTGCAGGCTCTCTTTAGTTGCGGTGAGCGGGGGCTACTCTTCATTGCGGTGCGCAGGCTTCTCATTGCGGTGGCATCACTTGCGGGGCACAGGCTCTAGGTGTGTGGGTTTCAATAGTTGTGGCTCGCAGGCTTTAGAGCACAAGCTCAGTAGTTTTGGTGCACTGGCTTAGTTGCTCCACAGTATGTGGGACCTTCCCAGACCAGGGCTTGAACCCCTGTCCCCTGCATTGGCAGGCGGAGTCTTAACCACTGAACCACCAGGGAAGTTCCCCCATCAGTTGTTTTTGACAGATGCTGAGAGTGTGGAGGGAAGGATAATTCCCTTACCCTCTGGCATGCTGTGCAAGAGGGCAAAATGGCATTCTATAGGGTAGGAAAAAGTTCCCAGGCAAAGAAATGCAGACACTGGCCGGGCAAAGTCACTGGTAAGAGGGACATGGTAGTGTGCCCAAATGGTATGCTATATCAGGATCCAGGCCTTATATTTTAAAACTTTTCATTCAAAGCCCAGAATAGTATTTGGGACATAATAGTCTCCTGATAATTATGGACACATCAACCTGACACAGAGTGGTTGTGAGAAATGTTTACAAATTAAATCCTAACATACAAATTAAATCCTAACCAAAAAAAGAACAAAAGAAAGAAGGAACAAGAAAGGACAAAGAAGGCACTGAAATTCATCTCTACTCACACTTTCTCATAAATCTTGTTGGGATGCTCTGGCCATTCGATCATGCACACCACTCGGTTGGGCATGGTCTCCGTGGTTGAGTAGTAGCCCTGGGGGAAGGCCAGGAGGAGAGCCAGGACCCAGATGACACAGATGACCACCTTGGTGGCTGTGGCCGACAGTCGGGGCTGGAGGGGGTGGATGATGGCCATGTACCTGGAACAGAGAAGAAAGGATAAAAATTCCAATTTGGTCACCAAAATCTGCATTAGTGATTATGCATTGTTCCTGCCAAGTGAAAAATTCTCCAGAAGCCCTTTGAGTCCTGGTGATTTTTACAATTATTTTCTTTTTCATATTCTATCCTTAAGTTTTATGACTTTTATGACATAAATGCTAAACTCAGCCATATATTTTTAATATTTTAGAACCCATCTAGCAACATTCCAGGAGAGAAATTTTCATCCTTGTCCTTATGCTAGGGACATGATGCCTAAGTATATGTCAGTGACTTACAGTGAAATAAGAAAAATAAGAAGAACTTTGTGAATTTAGCCAACGTAAAGCCTATCTTTACCTTTTTTGGATTAAGGAATAATGGTGATAGAAATAGTAGTTTTTAAAGTCCTGGTGTGGCAATTTAAAAGGCTAGCAATCCTGTACAGGTCCATACAATTTGAAGGGAAGTGAATGTGTACGAATGAGAAAGCATGGCCTAAAGCCAACAAAAAACCAATAGCTCCTGGAGAAATCTTCACCAATTCTTTGAACATCTAGAAGTCAGTATATGGCTAACAAAGTATGTTTCATGAAGAGAAAGAGACTGCACCTCCTGAGACAGACACACTTGAGCATATCAAAGCCCAGGGTAGATGAAACCTCTCTGCAGGAAGAGGGAAGCAAAGTGAATGACGACATTAGGTCTGGAGCCATTTCTCCATCTCTTACTTGGGATCAAGCACTGAGTGGTGTCGTCTGAACAAGTGTCCACGTCAGAATTTGTGTATAGACTTTGAGATTCAGCAGAGATTTTAGAATTAACAAATATTCCAATCAGCATTTCATATCAGTTATAGTCACATCAATTCTGCCTCCTGCATTGAAAAAGTCATCTACATTTTAAAGGGATAGGTTTAGCCCAGTCCCCTAACACAGCTGCCCTGTGCTTTTGAGGTGTGTGGTGGACAGGAACAAAGCAGCTTGGGATGGAACACAGCTCATGCCCCTTCTAGGGTACTGCTCCCTTCCCCCATGTTGTGAGGACCCCTCCTGCCTGGAATCTTGTTCTCCAGTGGATGCTGGACTCAAAGTGGCTGAAGTCAAGTACTCCCACCTCACTGGCCTGGTTACAGTGTCCTCACTTGGGGAAGGGGAGCCATGCCAACCTCTTTTCCCATCCCATTGTTACTATTTTGCACTCTTAACACCTGCCAATAAATATTGTCTACACTGAAAACAATTATTTTTTGCAGAGTTCATGGATCCATCCTTTAAAATATGCATTTATTTTTTTCACAGTAGGAATTATGTCTTATACCGCCTTTGGGGTTTAAGTATCTGACAAAATCTCCAAATCACGCATTTGATTCTCTGACAGGCAGGTGTTTCTGGCTTCCATGGGACTGAATAGTCAATGGAGACTTCAGAAATGAGCAGACAAATAGAACAGCTGTCAGCTGGCTCCAAATAATTCCACATAATTCTTTTTTACAGTCTTTGGACTCTAGGATCTCTAGGCTGGAACTGGGGCCAGGCTTACAAGGAAAGCAATTTCATTCAGTATGTGCACTACAAATTCACACTGTGCACTTGCCGCATGCAGAGCACTGTGTTTCCTTGTGAACTCCGAGCTTCTAATTTCTCCAAGGAGAAAACGCATATAAATAAACAGCCACAAAACATGACAGTAGGATATGTGACCTCAAGTGGTAATCTGATAAATACCTCAGAGCCTTAGGGAGGCTGCAGATTCAGAATGGCAGGTGGATTATTGAAGAGGCTTAAAGGGGTGTGCTTTGCTGGATTTGGGGTGAGCCTGCTGAGCATCTGGCTTGAAGGGCAAGAAGCATTCAGAGACTTCCTCCCTTCTCCATGTTATGATTAGTTAGATCTTCCCTGTCTGAGAAGCTTGATGGCTCAGTTTTCATGAAGGCTTCCCTGATTGTCCTTTTATCATCCTAAATTTTAGAATACCTTTTCCTAGATTTTCTTGCTAGGGACTTAGGCTTTCCTTCTCTGGTCTGTAAGAGCGATGGCACTGACAGTGTTCAGTATATGAAAGTATATTAGGATGCCTCAGGTCAGCTTTTACATATGTAATCAGAACTGATGATAGCTCCCCGGAAGGAAATCCCCAGGATCTTTTCCTTCTCCCTCTTTTGGAAAGTGGTTAGGTAGTCTTTTTTAAAATTTATTTTATTCAATTATTGTTGATTTATAATATAGTGTTAGTTTCTACTGTACACCAAAGTGGTTTATATATATATATATATGTACATTCTAAGGGTTGATAGTAATTTTTTCCTTGTGATGAGAGCTCTTAGGATTTATTCTCTTAACAACTTTCATATATAACATACAGCAGTGTCAATTATATTTATCATGTTGTACATTATATCCCTAGTACTTTTTTATCTTATAATGAAAAGTTTGTACCTTTTGGCTACTTTTACCCAATTCCCACTCCCCCAACCCCCACCTCTGAAAACCACAAATCTGACCTTCTTTTTCTATGAGTTTGTTTGTTTTTGAAGTATAACACTATGTTAGTTCCTGGTATACAACATAGAGACTGGATATTTCTATGCAGTTCAAAATGATCACCATAAGAAGTCTGGTTATGATCTGTCACCATAAAAAGATATTACATAATTATTGACTTCCCACACTGTACATTTCACACCCATGTCTCTACTCTTATTTGAATATTTTAGTCATGACATATCAGCAAGTCACTGTGCCCCTCCTTTGTCAAACACACAAAAGTGTCAGCATGACTCTAAAAATGTTATCACCTATTTGGGAAATATAATTATGCTTTAACAAAAAGACACTAAGTGTAGGTAGTCTTGAAGTCAGGACAGAGCGGAATTATGAATAGACTTGCAAAAGATATTGTGGTGGAGGTGAGTAGTAATCTATAAATCTCTGGGCAAATTTCCCTGGTTGATTTGGTGGCTATAAAGTCTGTTACTCAACTACCATCTATAGAGCATTGAAAGGGCAAAGACATGGATTTCCCTGGTGGCACAGTGGTTAAGAATCTGCCTGCCAATGCAGGGGACACGGGTTTGAGCCTTGGTTCGGGAAGATGCCACATGCCACGGGGCAACTAAACCTGTGCATCACAACTACTGAGCCTGTGTTCTAGAGCCCGTGAACCACAAATACTGAGCCCACACGCCACAACTACTGAAGCCCGCGTGCCTAGAGCCCGTGCTCCGCAACAAGAGAAGCCACTGTAATAAGCCCACGCACCACAACGAGGAGTAGCCTCCGCCTGCCGCAACTAGAGAATGCCTGCACGCAACAAGGAAGACCAACGCAGCCAAAAATAAATAAATAAATTTATATATATAAAAGAAAGTGCAGGGGCTTCCCTGGTGGCGCAGTGGTTGAGAGTCTGCCTGCCGATGCAGGGGACGCGGGTTCGTGCCCCGGGCCGGGAAGATCCCACATGCCGTGGAGCAGCTGGGCCCGTGAGCCATGGCCGCTGAGCCTGCGCGTCCGGAGCCTGTGCTCTGCAACGGGAGAGGCCACAACAGAGAGAGGCCCGCGTACTGCAAAAAATATATAAATAAATAAAGAAAGAAAGAGCAAAGACAACTCTCAACCTGAAGTGAATCAAGCATTGTCTGGCTACTTCCAACGGAGGTCCAGTATACTGCAGATCTGATGACCTTCTGTACTTGGGGTGGTATCCTGAAAAGAATCCTGAGAAGTCTTGATTTCCCTCTTGGTTCTGCCTCTTTCCTGCTGCCTGACAGCAATGAAACCTTTGTTTCCTCTTTAGTCATGGGGTGGTTGTGGCAATCCTAGAATCAGAGCCAGTGGATGTGGATTTATGCAATCACTATTGTCTTCTTTCCAATTTGCTGAAGGGCTGGACCTAGTTGGTCATGACTAGAGTCTCTTTTGAGTGTTTTTATTAAAATTGTAGAATTGCTTACTGAAGCATTTCCCAGAGACAAGATCTTTCCCCTACAAAGCTGGACATGCAGCGGTGAAGATGCCTGTCTCAGCTTCAGCACCTCCCAGGCTCCTGCTTTCACTGTGTCTGTTCATTCTCAGACTTCACAGGAACTTAGAGAGGATGCACAAGGGAGAATGTGGTGATTACACTGTCCCTTTTGCATATTATCTCAAATGCAAATTTTTAATTTACTTTTAACTCAGAATGAATGTTCAGACTTAAATAAATTTAACCTAACAGTCATCCTCATGGCCAAATTGGTGATACATGGCTCAGACTCTAATGTGACTAGGGCTTAAGGGGGATCACATAAGCATATTGGTGCTGTAGCTCCAAATGGGTGGCAGAAAGCCATATTTTATTTTTATTGCAAAAATTGTAATTTGGAAGCCCATTTCAGTTAACTCTGCCATTTCCTGAGTGTAGGAGCTATTTCAGTGACAGATAAAAGTATTGTACACATAAAGCCAGAGAGACTAAAAAAGATTGACTTTAAAAACATATATATTTTCATTTGTATGAAATAGAGCCATTTATAAATCTCCTTCCTCCCTTTTTTCCTTTCTTCTTTCTCTCTCTTGCAATCCTCACTTCTGGGGCTTGTGTAATGCACTTCTTTCTTATTTACCCTAAATCTAGTACCACTTGGATGACTTGTCTGCAGAAGGATGCATATTTCCTTTCTCACCGTCCATTTGTATTTTGGATTCCATTAACATACATTTATATATTTATTTGTAACCACCCTGAACAATTCTTGCTTATTTGCTTGTAAGTTATCACAGAGTAAGTGCTGCAAGCCCCAGGAAATTGCATTCAATAAATATTTATTGACTACATTGTGCTCATGGGACTAGAAGGCAGTCAATGAAATGTCTTTCTAGTTTATGCATTAATCAACAGGCTACCAGAGAGACTGTCTGGAGGCTGTGTGGGATGTAGATTATGTTCTCCACTTTAGGTTGTTTCAGTCCCATGGTGGGCCATGAGCTCTGATTTGAATTGTATGTAGCCTCTCTGATGAAAACTTGAGGTGCTGTCTTCCTCCTGCATAATTTTGCTTTATAAAAAGAACTCCCCATATAGTGCTTTAAGTCTGGCAAAATATAAGCCTGCACATTTTTAAAAACACAGAGTGAAACAATCTTATTGTGAGAAAGAATTCCAATCTTCTGACAAGCTGCAGTATTCTCATAACTTTCACCTATACCAGCCCTAAGTCATTTGGCAAACAGAATGTCTTTCCTCTGCTAGGAGATCTGTCTTACCACATCCTTCTTCTACACTTTCCCTTCCAATTCCAGTCCTTGCTCTCCCTTATCCACACTCACTTCTTCCTGTGATGGTACAAGTTTCCTTTGAGGGACTGCATCTCCCTGGGTTCAAATGACCAGGAGGGGTAACAGGTGAGAGCATGGCTAACTTTTCTCTCTTTATCCTCCACAGATTCTTTGAGGATGGTAGTTGCTGTGACTTATTCATGCTGGTATCCTTGGCTTCCTCAGTGCCTAGGATATAGTAAATACTCAATGAAAGCTTAATTTAATAAATGAATATACAAATTTCTTGGCACATGGCAGGGGCTCTGTAAATGGTTGTTGAATAAAAATACATGCAGCAGGAGAAGTACATGCATATTATACCTTTGTTTCTCCCAGTCTGAACATATGTGAGAATAATTATTGCTCAGTGTTTTCGGTCGTACAGACATCCAGGATCATCCTGCAGGAGTGATCTCACTGGACCCAGATCTTCAGAATTTCCTAGATCTTGACATTAAGCCCTTAAATTCTCAATAAGTATTTGTCAAATAAATTCTGCATTGACCAGTATGTTGGGGACTGTACAAAACAAAACTCAGTCTTTCTACATGGCATCACTCTTTGGCTCGTCCTCTGAACAAGAGGTCACTTCATCCTTTCTCCTACTCCCCTCCCTTCCATTATAAGGAGCACATAGTCTTTCTACCTGAGGTCACTAACATTTCATCAGTTGAGATTTTCTTCCAGGACATTTCCTTAATCATCAAAATTCAGGGAACTTATTTAGCCAGATCATTTGACCAGCAACTTTATCTACTCAACTAAGACAAATTTCACAACTTATAACCAAAGAGGTCTTTGAGCAGCCAATAGAGATGACACAGAGTCATCTACTAAATCATTGTGGTAATGGCAGAGCCTCTCACATTCTCACTGCTATGTTATGTACAACTCTAAATAGCGTGAATTTTTTTGCCTCTAAGCCCAAGTAGATTCATAACACTGTTGGTGGACTCATTTCAAAAAGTATCAAATGACAATAAGATTTCAGTAAACAAGACCATAAGAAATGGGTACAAAGACAGATGAAACCAAGAGCCTGTGACAATTTAGAGTGAATTGAAGGAGGGGATGTGGCTGACTGTTGTCCAAGTTGTCCTATTCAGGTGGACCCATGTGGTTCAAATATGATTCAGATGTAGAGTCTCCAGCCAGGGTTACCATAAAAGTATACATGACTAAGGACTGAAATGGACTATGGGTAAAATGCAGTAAAGGTCTAAACCAAATATAATATTCTGAGTGTTTTGAGGAACAGCCAAGATGGCAGAATAGGAAGACCCTGAGCTCGACTCCTCCCATGGACACACCAAAATTAGTGAGAATGACATGAAGATGAACCAAAAAGGTTTTCCACATCTAAATATATAAAGAAGGAACCACAAGGAGACAGGTGGGATGGGAGGCAAAGACATGGTAAGGTCAAGACCCACAATCCTGGCGAGGTGACCAACAAATAGGAGGATAATCACAATTGCAGAGGTTCTTCCCAAGGAGTGAGGGGTCCAAGCCCCACATAGGGCTCCCAATCCCAGAGGTCCTTTACTTGGAAGGTGAGTCTCCAAACATGGGGTTTTGAAGGCTAACCAAGTTTGCATATGGGAGAGCTGGAGGCCTTTGGGAAACAAGACTCTGGCCTTGAAGGGTACATGCAAAATTTCACACTCTCTGAGACTCACTGCAGAAGCAGTAATTTGAAAGGAGACCAGGTCAGACCCACTTGCTGATCTTAGAGAGCCCCTCAGAGAGGCAAGAGGGAACTGGGACTCCCACTGGAGACATAGACAATCAAGGCAGCCAGTTTTAAAAAAATGGACAAAGAGGGCCTCCCTGGTGGCGCAGTGGTTGAGAGTCCGCCTGCCGATGCAGGGGATACGGGTTCGTGCCCCGGTCTGGGAGGATCCCACATGCCGCGGAGCGGCTGGGCCCGTGAGCCATGGGCGCTGAGCTTGCGCGTCCGGCAACGGGAGAGGCCACGACAGTGAGAGGCCCACATATCGCAAAAAAAA
>NW_006779868.1:161809-171157 GCF_000442215.2 Lipotes vexillifer | reverse complement strand
AGCCCCAAAGAGAGGGAGCCCAAAAAAAAAAAAAAAAAAAAAAAAAAAAAAAAAAAAAAAAATGGACAAAGATGTTTATTCCATACTAAAAACAAACAAATAAAAGGAACGGCAAACAAGTTAAAACCACACACCACCTGATGTCAGTAGGGATGCTGGTATTTTAATCTACCAATCTGTTTGTAATGAGGGCTTTTACACAATCCCACTTTCTATAATGGAAGCTTTCAAAGGAGCTGGGGTAGCTGGTGTGGGTAGGTTAACATTTAATAGGCTCTGGATCATTCACATCCAGATATCAATCTCTGTGGTTTTTTTTTTTTAATTTTTATTTTACTCTATTGGAGCATAGTTGATTAACAATGTTTTGTTAGTTTCAGGTGTATAGCAAAGTGATTCAGTTATACATATGCATGTGTCTATTCTTTTTAAAAATTCTTTTCCCATTTACATTATTACAGAGCATTAAGCAGAGTTCCCTGTGCTGTACAGTAGGTACTTGTTGGTTATGCATTTTAAATACAAGAGTAGTGTGTACATGTTATTCCCAAACTCCCAATCTATCCCTCCCACCCACCCTTCACCTATGGTAACCATAAGTTCCTTCTCTGTTTCTGTTTTGTAAATAAGTTCATTTGTATCATTTTTTAAAGATTCTGCATATAAGCTATATCATATGGTATTTGTCTTTCCCTGTCTGACTTCACTTACTATGATAATCTCCAGGTCCATCCATGTTGCTGCAAATCACATTATTTCATTCTTTGTAATGACTGAGTAATATTGCATTTCATATATACTACATCTTCTTTATGTATTCATCTGTTGATGGACATTTAGGTTGCTTCCATTTCCTGGCTATTGTAAACAGTGCTACAATGAACATTGGGGTGCATGTATCCTTTTGAACCATGTTTTTCTCTGGATATATGCCGAGGAGTGGGATTACTGGATCATATGGTAGCTCTATTTTTAGTTCCTTAAGGAACCTCCATACTGTTCTCCACAGTGGCTGTACCAATTTACATTCCCACCAACAGTGTAGGAGGGTTCCCTTTTCTCCACACCGTCTCCAGTATTTACTGTTTGTAGATTTTTTGATGATGGCCATTCTGACAAGTGTAAGGTGATATCTCATTGTAGTTTTGATTTGTATTTATCTAATACTTAGTGATATTGAACATCTTTTCATGTGCCTCTTGGCCATCTGTATGTCTTCTTTGGAGAAATGTCTGTTTAGGTCTTCAGCCCATTTTTTGATTGGGTTGTTTGTTTTTTTCATATTGAGTTACATGAGCTGTTTGTAAATTTTGGAGACTGATCCCTTGTCATTGCATTGTTTGCAAATACTTTCTCCCATTCTGTGGGTTGTCTTTTTGTTTTGTCCATGGTCTCCTTTGCTGTGAAAAAGGTTTTGAGTTTAATTAGGTCCTATTTGTTTATTTCTGATCTGTCTAGGAGACATATCAAAAAAGATATTGCTGTGATTTATGTCAAAATATGTTATGCCTAATTTTCCTCTAAGAGTTTTATAGTAGCCAGTCTTACATTTAGACTTTAATCCATTTTGAGTTTGTTTTTGTATATGGTGTTAAAGAATGTTCTAAGTTCATTTTTTTTACATGTGGATGTCCAGTTTTCCCAGCATCATTTATTGAAGAGACTGTCTTTCTTCCATTGTATAGTCTTGCTTCCTTTGTCAGAGATTAATTGACCATAGGTGCATGGGTTTATTTCTGGGCTTTCTATCCTATCCCATTGATCTATATTTCTGGTTTTGTGCCAGTACCATACTGTTTTGATGACTGTAGTTTCATAGTATAGTCTAAAGTCAAGGAGCCTGATTCCTCTAGCTCCGTTTTTTTCCTCAAGGTTGCTTTGGTTATTCGATGTCTTTTGTGCCTCCATACAAATTTTAACATACTTTGTTCTAGTTCTGTGAAAAATGCCATTGGTAATTTGATAGGGATGGCATTGACTCTGTAGATTGCCTTGGGTAGTAGAGTCTTTTTGACATTATTGATTCTTTCAATCCAGAACATGGTATATCTTTCCATTTGTTTGTGCCACCTTCAATTACTTTCATCAGCATCTTACAGTTTTTGGAGTACAAGTCCTTTGTATCCTTAGGTAGTTATATTCCTAGGTATTTTATTCTTTTTGATGCGATGGTAAATGGGATTGTTTCTTTAATTTCTCTTTCTGATCTTTTGTTGTTGTTACTGTAGAGAAGTGCAAGAGATTTCTGTGTATTAATTTTTTATCCTGAAATGTTACCAAATTCATTGATGAGCTCTAGTATTTTACTGGTGGCATCTTTAGGATTATCTATGTATAGTATCATGTCATCTGCAAACTATGTGAGTTTTACTTCTTCCTTTCCAGTTTGCATTTATTTTATTCTTTTTCTGCTTTAATGCCATGGCAGGGACTTCCAAAACTATGTTGAATAAAAGTGGTGAGAGTAGACATCCTTGTCTCGTTCCCAATCTTAGAGGAAATGCTTTCAGTTTTTCACCAGTGAGTATGATGTTAGTGGTAGGTTTGTCATATATGGCCTTTATTATGTTGAGGTAAGTTCCATCTATGGCTACTTTCTGGAGGGTTTTTATCATAAATGGGTGTTGAATTTGTCAAAAGGTTTTCTGTATCTATTTAGACGATCATATGGGTTTTATTCCTCAATTTGTTATGTGGTGTATCACACTGATTGATTTGTGGATATTGAAAAATCCTTGCATCCCTGGGATAAATCTCACTTGATCATGGAGTACATCATAATGTACTGTTGGATTTGGATTGCTAGTATTTTCCTGAGGATTTTTTACATCTATGTTCATCAGTGATATTGGCCTATAATTTTCTTTTTCTGTCGTATCTTTGTCTGGTTTTGGTATCAGTGTGATGGCGGCCTCATAGAATGAGTTTGCAATTATTCCTTCCTCTGCAAGTTTTTGGAGGAGCTTGAGAGAGATAAGTGTTAACTTGTCTCTAAACGTTTGATAGAATTCTCCTGTGAAGCCACTGGGCCGTGGAATTTTGTTTATTGGGAGTTTTTAAATCACAGTTTCAATTTCAGTACTTGTGATTTGTCTGTTCATATTTTCTATTGCTTCTGGGTTCAGACTTGGGAGATTGTACCTTTCTAAGAATTTGTCCATTTCTTCCATGCTGTGCATTTTATTGGCACATAGTTGCTTGTAATAGTCTCTTATGATCCTTTGTATTTCTGTGGTGTCAGTTGCAACTTCTCCTTATTCATTTCTAATTTTATTGATTTGAGCCCTCTCCCTTTATTTCTTGATGAGTTTGGATAAAGGTTTATCAATTCTTTTTATCTTTGCAAAAACCAGCTTTTGATCTTTTAATTTTTTTTAACAACGTTATTGGAGTATAATTGCTTTACAATGGTGGTTACGTTCTGCTTTATAACAAAGTGAATCAGCTATATATATATACATATAGCCCCATATCTCCTCCACCTTGTATCTTCCTCACACCCTCCTTATCCCACCCCTCTAGGTGGTCACAAAGCACCAAGCTGAACTCCCTGTGCTTTGCGGCTGCATCCCACTAGCTATCTATTTTACATTTGGTAGTATAAAGAAGTAAATGCCACTCTCTCACTTCGTCCCAGCTTACCCTTCCCCCTCCCCATGTCCTCAAGTCCATTCTCTACATCTGTGTCTTTATTCCTGTCCTGCCCCTAGGTTCTTCAGAACCATTTTCTTCTCTTTTTCATAGATTCCATATATATGTGTTAGCATACGGTATTTATTTTACTCTTTCTGACTTACTTCACTCTGTATGACAGTCTCTAGGTCTTTTCACCTCACTACAAATAACTCAGTTTCATTTTATTTTATTGCGAGTAATATTCCATTGTATATATGTGCCACATCTTCTTATTCCATTCATCTTTTGATGGACACTTAGGTTGCTTCCATGTCCAAGCTAATGTAAATAGAGCTGCAATGGACATTGTGTTACACGACTCATTTGGAATTATGGTTTTCTCAGGGTATATGCCCAGTAGTGAGATTGCTGGGTCATATGGTAGTTATAATTTTAGTTTCTTAGGGAATGTCCATACTGTTCTCCACACTGGCTGTATCAATTTCCATTCCCACCAACAGTGTAAGAGGGTTCCATTTACTCCACACCCTCTCCAGCATTTATTGTTTGTAGATTTTTTGCTGATGGCCATTCTGACTGGTGTGAGGTGATACCTCATTGAAGTTTGATTTGCATTTCTCTAATGATTAGTGATGTTGAGCATCCTTTCATGTTTGTTGGCAATCTGTATATCTTCTTTGGAGAGATGTCTATTTAGGTCTTCTGCCCATTTTTGGACTGGGTAGTTTTGTTTTTATTTTTTTATTGAGCTGTATGAGCTGCTTGTAAATTTGGAAATTAATCCTTTGTCAGTGCTTCATTTGAAAATATTTTCTCCAATTATGAGGGTTGTCTTTTTGCCTTGTTTATGGTTTCCTTTGCTGTGTAAACGCTTTTAAGTTTCATAAGGTCCCACTTGTTTATTTCTGATTTATTTCCACTTCTCTAGGAAGTGGGTCCAAAAGCATCTTGCTGTGATTCATGTCATAGAGTGTTCTCACTATGTTTTCCTCTAAGAGTTTTATAGTGTCTGGCCTTACATTTAGGTCTTTAATCCATTTTGAGTTTATTTTTGTGTATAGTGTTAAGGAGTGTTCTAATTTCATTCTTTTACATGTACCTGTCCAGTTTTCCCAGCACCACTTACTGAAGAGACAGTCTTTTCTCCATTGTATACTCTTGCTTTCTTTATTAAAAATAAGGTGACCATATATACATGGGTTTATCTCTGTGCTTTCTATCCTGTTCCATTGATCTATATTTCTGGTTTTGTGCCAGTACCATACTCTCCTGATTACTGTAGCTTTGTAGTATAACCTGAAGCCTGGGAACCTGTTTGCTCCAGCTCTGCTTTTTCCTCAAGTTGTCTTTTGCTATTTGGGGTCTTTTGCATTTGCATACAAATTGTGAAATTTTTTGTTCTAGTTCTGTGAAAAATGCCATTGGTAGTTTGATAGGGATTGCACTGAATCTGTAGATTGCTATGTGTAGTATAGTCATTTTCACAACATTGACTCTTCCAGTCCAATAACATGGTATATTTCTCCATCTATTTGTATCATTTTTAATTTCTTTCATCAGTGCCTTATAGTTTACTGCATACAGGTCTTTTGTCTCCTTATGTAGGTTTACTCCTAGGTATTTTATTCCTTTTGTTGCAATGGTAAATGGGACTGTTTCCTTAATTTCTCTTTCAGATTTTTCACTCATTAGTGTGTAGGAATGCAGGAGATTTCTGTGTATTAATTTGTATCCTGCTACTTTACCAAATTCATTGATTAGCTCTAGTAGTTTTCTGGTAGCATCTTTAGGATTGTCTATGTATAGTATCATGTCATCTGCAAAGAGCGATAGCTTTACTTCGTTTTTTCCTATTTGGATTCCTTTTATTTCTTTTCCTTCTCTGACTGCTATGGCTAAAAATTCCAATACTATGTTGAATAATAGTGGTGAGAGTGGACAACCTTGTCTTGTTCCTCATCTTAGAGGAAATGGTTTCAGTTTTCCACCATTGAGAATGATGTTAGCTGTGGGTTTGTCATATATGACCTTTATTGTGTTGAGGTAAGTTCCCTCTATGCCTACTTTCTGGAGGATTTTTTATCATAAAAGTGTATCAAACTTTGTCGAAAGATTTTTCTTTATCTATTGAGATGATCATATGGTTTTCTCCTTCAATCTGTTAATATTGTTTATCACATTGATTCATCTGCGTGTTTTCAAGAATCCTTGCATTCCTGGGTTAAATCTCACTTGATCATCGTGTATAATCCTTTTAATGTGCTGTTGGATTCTGTTTGCTAGCATTTTGTTCAGTATTTTTGCATCTATGTTCATCAGTGATATTGACCTGTAGTTTTCTTTCTTTGTGACATCTTTGTTTTTGTGATCATGGTGATGGTGACCTCAGAGAATGAGTTTGGGAGTGTTCCTCCTGCTGTTATATTTTAGAAAATTTTTAGAAGGATAGGTGTTAGCTCTTCTCTAAATATTTGAGAGAATTCTCCCATGAAGCCATCTGGTCCTGGGCTTTTTTTTGTTGGAAGATTTTTAATCAGAGTCTCAATTTCAGTGCGTGTGATTTGTCTGTTTATATTTTCTACTTCTTCCTGGTTCAGTCTTGGAAGGTTGTGCTTTTCTAAGAATTTGTCCATTTCTTCCAGGTTTTCCAATTTATTGGCATATAGGTGCTTGTAGTAATCCCTCATGATCCTTTGTATTTCTGCACTGTCAGTTGTTACTTCTCCTTTTTCATTTCTAATTCTATTGATTTGAGTCTTCTCCCTTTTTTTCTTAATGAGTCTGGCTAATGGTTTATCAATTTTGTTTATCTTCTCAATGAACCAGCTTTCAGTTTTATTGATCTTTGCTATTGTTTCCTTCATTTCTTTTTCATTTATGCCTGATCTGATCTTTATGATTTCTTTCTTTCTGCTAACTTTGGTATTTTTTGTTCTTATTTCTCTAATTGCTTTAGTTGTAAGTTTATGTTGCTTAATTGAGATGTTTCTTGTTTCTTAAGGTAGGATTGTATTGCTATAAACTTCCATCTAGAACAGCTTTTGCTGCATTCAATAGGTTTTGGTGTTTTCATTGTCATTTGTTTCTAGGTATTTTTTGATTTACTCTTTGATTTCTTCAATGATATCTTGGTTATTAAGTAGTGTATTGTTTACCCTCCATGTGTTTGTATTTTTTATAGATTTTTTTCCTGTAATTGATTTCTAGTCTCCTAGCACTGTGGTTGGAAAAGATACTTGATATGATTTCGATTTTCTTAAATTAACCAAAGCTTGACTTATGACCCAATGTATGATCTATTATGGAGAATATTCCATGAGCCCTTGAGAAGAAAGTGTATTCTGTTATTTTTGGATGGAATGTCCTATAAATGTCAATTAGTCCATCTTGTTTAAAGTATCATTTAAAGCTTCTCTTTCCCTATTTATTTTCATTTTTGATGATCTGTTTATTTGTGAAAGTGGGGTGTTAGAAGCCCCTACTATGATTGTGTTACTGTTGATTTCCCCTTTTATAGCTGTTAGTATTTTCCTTAGGTATTGAAGTTCACCTATGTTGGGTGCGTAAATATTTACAATTGTTATATCTTCCTCTTGGATTGATCCCTTGATCATTTTGTAGTGTCCTTCTTTGTTTCTTCTAATAGTCTTTATTTTAAAATCTATTTTGTCTGATATGAGAATTGTTACTCCAGCTTTCTTTGTTTCCCATTTGAATGAAATAACTTTTTCCATGACGTCACTTTCAGTGTTTATGTGTCCCTAGGTCTGAAGTGGGTCTCTTGTGGACAGCATATATATGGGTCTTGTTTTTGTATCCATTCAGCCAGTCTATGTCTTTTGGTGGGAACATCTAATCCATTTACATTTAAGGTAATTATCGATATGTATATTTCTATTACCATTTCCTGAATTGTTTTGGGTTTGTTATTTTAGGTCTTTTCCTTGTCTTGTGTTTCCTGCCTAGAGCAGTTCCTTTAGCATTTGTTGTAAAGCTGGTTTGGTGGTGCTGAACTCTCTCAGCTTTTGCTTGTCTGTAAAGGTTTTAATTTCTCTGTCAAATCTGAATGAGATCCTTACTGGGTAGAATAAACTTGGTTGTAGGTTATTCCCTTTCATCACTTTAACTATGTCTTGCCACTCCCTTCTGGCTTTCAGTTTTTGCTGAAAGATCAGTTGTTACCCTTATGGGGATTCCCTTATATGTTTTTTGTTGTTTTTCCCTTGCTGTTTTAATATTTTTTCTTTGCACTTAATTTTTGAGAGTTTGATTAATATGTGTCGTGGCATTTTTCTCCTTGGATTTATCTTGTAATGGACTCTCTGTGCTTCCTGGAATTGATTGATTATTTCCTTTTCCATATTAGGGAAGTTTTCATGTCTTTGCAGATGACATGATACTATACATAGACAATCCTAAAGATCTTCAAATATTTTCTCATTCCCTTTCTTTTTCTCTTCTTCTTCTGGGACCACTATAATTCGAATGTTGGTTTGTTTAATGTTTTCCCAGTGGTCTCTAAGACTGTCCTCAATTCTCTTCATTCTTTTTCTTTATTCTGCTCTGCAGTAGTTATTTCCAATCTTTTATCTTCCATGTCACTTATCCTTTCTTCTGCCTCAGTTATTCTGCTACTGATTCATTCTAGAGAATTTTCAATTTCATTTATTGTGTTGTTCATCATTGTTTGTTTGCTCTTTAGTTCTTCTAGGTCCTTGTTAAACGTTTCTTGTATTTTCTCCATTCTATTTCCAAATTTTGGATCATCTTTACAATCATCACTCTGAGTTTTTTTCAGGTAGACTGCCTATTTCCTCTTCATTTCTTTTGTCTGGTGTGTTTTTGCCTTGCTCCTTCATCTGCTCCATGATTCTCTGTCTTCTAACTTTGCTTAACTTACTGTGTTTGAAGTCTCCTTTTCACAGGCTACAGGTTCATAGTTCCCGTTGTTTTTGGTGTCTGCCCCCAGTGGCTAAGGTTGGTTCAGTGGGTTGTGTAGGCTTGCTGGTGGAGGGGACTATTGCCTATATTCTGGCGAATGAGTCTGGATCTTGTCTTTCTGGTGGGAGGACTTTGTCTGGTGGTTTGTTTTGGGGTGTTGGTGACGTTATTATGATTTGAGGCAGTTTCTCTGCTAATGGTTGGGGTTGTGTTCCTGTTTTGCTAGTTATTTAGCAGATGGTGTCCAGCACTGTAGCTTGCTGGTTTTTGAGTGGAGCTGGGTCTTAGTGTTGAGATCAATATCTCTGGGAGATCTCTTGCTGTTTGATATTATGTGGAGATGGTCGGTCTCTGGTGGAACAATGTCCTGAACTCAGCTCTCCCACCTCAGAGGCACAGGACTGACAGCTGGCCAGAGCACCAAAACCCTGTCAGCCACATGGCCGGGTATGTGTGGTGTTTCTTGTCTTTTGGGAAGTGTGAGGTCTTCTGCTAGCATTCACTAAGTGTTCTGTAGGAGTTGTTCCACATGTAGATGTATTTGTGGACATGATCTCCATGTCTTACTCCTCCACCATCTTGAAGGTCTCTCCAGCTTTTGATCAAAGTATTAACTTGATCTTTTCTATTGTTTTCTTTGTTACTATATCATTTATTTCTGGTCTGATCTTTATGATTTCTTTCCTTCTAGTACTTTGGGTTTTGTTTGTTCTTCCTCTAGTTTTTTTTGGTGTAAATTTATGTTGTCTATTCATGAGTTTTCTGTTTTTT
>NW_006779868.1:140305-161799 GCF_000442215.2 Lipotes vexillifer | reverse complement strand
ACATCTTTATTGGAGTATAATTGCTTTACAATGGTGTGTTAGTTTCTGCTTTATAACAAAGTGAATCAGTTATACATATACATATGTTCCCATATCTCTTCCCTCTTGCGTCTCCCTCCCTCCCACCCTACCTATCCCACCCCTCTAGGTGGTCACAAAGTACCGAGCTGATCTCCCTGTGCTATGCGGCTGCTTCCCACTAGCTATCTATTTTACATTTGGCAGTTTATATATGTCCATGCCACTCTCTCACTTTGTCACAGCTTACCCTTCCCCCTCCCCGTATTCTTAAGTCCATTCTCTAGTAGGTCTGTGTCTTTGTTCCTGTCTTACCCCTAGGTTCTTCATGACATTTTCTTCCTTACATCCCATATATATGTGTTAGCATACGGTATTTGTCTTTCTCTTTCTGACTTACTTCACTCTGTATGACAGACTCTAGGTCCATCCACCTCACTACAAATAGCTCAATTTCGTTTCTTTTTATGGCTGAGTAATATTCCATTGTATATATGTGCCACATCTTCTTTATTCATTCATCTGATGATGGACGGTTAGGTTGTTTCCATCTCCTGGCTATTGTAAATAGAGCTGTAATGAACAGTTTGGTACATGGCTCTTTTTGAATTATGGTTTTCTCAGGGTATATGCCCAGTAGTGGGATTGCTGGGTCATAGGGTAGTTCTCTACCAGTGAGCTTTTCCATTCATAATTTTGTTGTTTCTAGTAGTGGCCTTGTAATCTACTTAGAGAAGTTCCTTTAGCATTTGTTGCCAAGCTGGTCTGGTGGTGCTGAATTCTCTTAGCTTTTCCTTGTTTGTTTCTGAAACTTTTGATTTCTCCCTCAAATCTGAAAGAGAGCCTTGCTGGGTAGAATATTCTAGGTTGTAGGTTTTTTCCCTTTCATCCCTTTAACTATGCCATGCCATTCCCTTCTGGTCTGCAGAGTTTCTCCTGAGAATTCAGGTGATAACCTTATGGGGATTCCCTTATATGTTTTTTGTTGCTTTTCTCTTTTTGATTTTAATATTCTTTCTTTGTCTTTAATTTTTGTCAGTTTTATTACTATGTGTCTTGGCATTTTCCTCCTGGTTTTATGTTGCGTGGGACTCTCTGTGCTTCCTCGACTTGGGTGACTGTTTCCTTTCTCATGTTAGGGAAATTTTCAGCTATTATCTCTTCAAATGTTTTCTCAGGTCC
This sequence comes from Lipotes vexillifer, assembly GCF_000442215.2. NCBI lineage: Eukaryota > Metazoa > Chordata > Mammalia > Artiodactyla > Lipotidae > Lipotes > Lipotes vexillifer. Next base: position 160,599 of record NW_006779868.1, on the reverse strand, counting down.
TTTCTCTGTCTCTTCTCCTGGGAACTCTATGATGCAAATGTTGGTGCCTTTAATGTTGTCCCATATGTCATCATTTTATTCTTTTTTCTTTATTCTGTTCCATGGTAGTGATTTCTACCATTCTGTCTTCCAGTTCACGTATCTATTCTTCTTCCTCACTCGGCTATTTATTCCTTATAGTGTATTTTTCATTTCAGTTATTGTATTGTTCACCTCTGTTTGTTTGTTCTTTAGTTCTTCTAGGTCTTCATTAAATATTTCTTGTATTTTCTCAATCTATGCCTCCATTATTTTTCTGAGGTCTTGGATCACATTCACTATCATAACTCTGAACTCCTTTTTCTGGTAGATTGCTGATCTCCACTCCACTTTTCTGGGGTTTTATCTTGTTACTTCATCTGGGTCATATTCCTGTGACATATGATCTTGTCTCTTTCGGTGATTGTGGTTTCCTTTGTGAAGGCTGCAGAGTTTTAGTTCTACTTGCTTCTGCTGTCTTCCCTCTGTTGGATGAGGCTGTCTAAGAGGCTTGTGCAGGCTTCCTGGTGGGAGGGCCTAGTTCCTGTCTGCTGGTGGGTGGAGCTGGGTCTTGTCCCTCTGGTGTCAGGGATGTGCTCAGGAAGACTTTAAGCAGACTGTCTGCTGATGGGTTGGGCTGTTTTCCTGCCCTGTTGGTTGTTTGGCCTGATGCATCCCAGCACCGGAGCCTAAAGTCTGTTGGGTGGGGCTAGGTCTTGGGGGAAAATGGAGGCCTCCAGAAGGCCTAATACCAATGAATACTCACCAGAGCTTCTGCTGCCAGTGTTTTTCTCCCTGCAGTGAGCTACAGCCACCCCCTGCCTCTGCAGGAGACCCTTTAATACTAACAAGTAGCTCTGGCCCAGTCTCTTATGATGTCACTGCTTTTTTCCCTGGGACTTCATGCACAATAGACCTTGGGTGACCCCTCCAAGAATAGAGTTTCTGTTTCTTCCAGTCCTGTGGAATTCCTGCAATCAAACCCCACTGGCTCTCAAAGCCAGATTCTCTGAGACTCCTCCTCCCATTGCCAGACCCCCAGGCTGGGAAGCCTGACGTGGGGCTCAGGACTTTCACTTCTGTGGGAGAACTTCTGTGGTATAATTGTTTTCTGGTTTGTTGGCCACCCACCTGGCGGGTATGGGATTTGCTTTTATTGCAATTGCACCCCTCCTACTATCTCATTGTGGCTTCTTTTTTGTCTTTGGACTTAAGGTATCTTTTTTGGTAGGTTCCAGCGTTTTATTTTTTTAGATGTTTTTTCAGCAGTTAGTTTTGATTTTGATGCTTTTGTAAGAAGGGATAAGCTCTCATCCTTCTACTCTGCCATCTTGCTGGCAAGTCTCTAAAGGCAGCTATTTTTGAGAGCTCACTCTACTACAAGTACACTGGTTCTGGCAAGGACAATTTTGACATCTTCCCTCTAGCCTATTAACACTGGAGCCAGGTCCCATGCACCAGTAGTCCAGAACCAGCTCTGGAACTCCCTGGGCTATGCAGTCAACTATGCCAGGAACCAGAAATGCCCACCAGTAGGATAGGATCAGCCCAGTGACTTCCTGGGCCACATAACCAACCATGCTGGACCCTATACCACCCACCCATGTACTAGGAACAGCCCCATGGTCTCCTGGCACACACAGCCATGCTGGGATTTAGCACTGCTCACCAGCAGTACTGCAGTAGCTCCAGGACACCCAAGGCCCTAGCCCTGTCCATTAGTGGGCCAGTATCAGGGCTGGGACCCCCTAGCACATGCAGTCAGCCATCCCAGGACCAGGATGTACCTACCAGTGACTGGCATCATACACACAAGGCAGGACTGGCAGCCAGCTGGGCTGGGAAACAGCCCTGCCAACCAGCACACTCACAGTAGTTGGTCCCACCACAACAGATGGGCCCATTCAGTCCACACAGAGGGCACACCAAGATAATATATCTCTAGTGTCCAAAGGGGAATGTGCTACTGGTACCCATTGGAATCTTCTACATAAGTTCTCTTCTCCAAGACTGGAAAAAAATAACTGATCTAACTAATATATGCAAATAAACACAGAGTCTTGGGCAAAATGAGACAACAAAGAAATATATTCCAAATGAGGGAACAAGATAAAACTCTAGGTGAAGGACTAAGTGAAGTGGAGAAGAGAAAAGCACTGAATAAAGGACTGATACTTATACAATAATAGAAGGGGACATTAACACCCCACTTACATTAATGGATAGATCTTTGAGACAAAAATCAACAGGAAAATGCTGGCAACAACGCATTAGAGAAACAACACATTAGATCAGATGAACTTAATAGACATATATAGAACATTCCATCCAAAAGTAGCAGAACACACATTCTTTTCAAGGGCACATGGAACATTATCTAAAAATAGATCACAGGGCTTCCCTGGTGGCGCAGTGGTTGAGAATCTGCCTGCCAATGCAGAGGACACAGGTTCGAGCCCTGGTCTGGGAAGATCCCACATGCCATGGAGCAACTGGGCCCGTGAGCCACAATTACTGAGCCTGCGCGTCTGGAGCCTGTGCTCCGCAACAACAGAGGCCGCGATAGTGAGAGGCCTGCACACCGCGATGAAGAGTCACCCTCACTTGCCACAACTAGAGAAAAGCCCATGCACAGAAATGAAGACCCAACACAGCCATAAATAAATAAATAAATAAATACATTGTGGGATAAAAATAGATCACATACTGAGCCACAAAACAATCAATAAATTTAGAAAAATTGAAAACATATCAAGCATCTATTCTTTTTTAATATTTTATTTATTTATTTATTTATTTGGCTGCATCAGGTCTTAGTTGCAGCATGCAGGATCTTTGTTGTGACATATGAGATCTTTAGTTGTGGTGTGTGGTCTCTTTGTTGCAGCACAGGGGCTTCTCTATTTGCAGCATGTGGGCTTCTTTCTAGCTGTGGCTCACGGGCTCCAGAACATGCGGGCTCAGTACTTGTGGCATGGGGGCTTAGCTGTCCTGCAGCATGTGGGATATAAGTTCCCCAACCAGGGATTAAACCTGTGTCCCTGCATTGGAAGGTGATTTCTTAATCACTGGACCACCAGGGAAGTTCCCAAGCATCTACTCTGACCACAATGGTGTGAGACTAGAAATCAACTACAAGAAAAAAACTGCAAAAACTCAAACACATGGAGTCTAAACAATATGCTAGAAAACAACCAATGGGTCACTGAAGAAATCAAAGAGGAAATAAAAAATACCTGGAGAGAAATTGAAAGTGGATCCAATATCTATGGTGTGCAGCAAAAACATTTACAAGAGGGAAGTTTATATAAGTGTACATCAGGAAACAAGAAAAATCTTGAATAAATAATTTAACCTTAAACCTAAAGGAACTAGAAAAAGAAACAAAATCCAAAGTAGTGGAAGGAAAAAAATAAAAAAATATCAGAACAGAAATAAATGAAATAGAGACTGAAAAAACAATAGGAAAGATCAATGAAACTAAGAGCTGGTTCTTTGAAAAGATAAACAAAATTGATAGATATTTAGCCAGACTCATCAACAGAAAAAGAGAGAGGACCTAAATAAACAAAATCAGAAATGAAAAAGGAGAAGTTACAGATCAATACTTCAGAAATACAAAGGATAAGAGATTACTATGAAAAATATACACCAATAAAGTGGACAACTTAGAAGAAATGAAAAATTCTTAGAAATGCACGATCTCCCAAGACTGAATCAGGAAGAAATAAAAAAATATGAATAGACAAATTAACAGTAAACAAGCTGAATCAGTAATTTAAAAACTCCCAACTAACAAAAGTGAAGAATCAGGCAGCTTCACAGGTGAACTTTACAAAACATTTAAAGAAGAGTTAACATCTAACCTTCTCAAATTATTCCAAAATACTCAAGAGGAAGGAACACTTCCAAATTCAATATATGAAGCCAGCATCACCCTGATAGCAACATCAGACAAAGATACCACAAAAAAGTAAAGTACAGGTTAATATCACTGATGAACATTGATGCAAAAATCCTGAACAAAATGCTAGCAAACCGAATTAGACAATACATTAATAGTACCATTCATTATGATCTAGTGGAATCTATCACAGAGATGCAAGGGTGGTTCAATATCAGCAAATCAGTCAATGTGACACCCAAGTTAACAAATGAAGAATAAAAATTATAAGTTCATTCATTAGATGTAGAAAAATTTTTGGCAAAATTTAACATCCATTTATGATAAAAACTCTCAACAAGTGGATATAGAGGGAATGTACCTCAACATATAAATGCCATATATGACAAGCCCACCACTAACATCATACTTAATGGTGAAATGCTGAAAGCATTTCCTCTAAGATCAGGAACAAGGCAAGGATGTCCACTTTTGCCCCTTTTATTCAACATAGTATTAGAAGTCCTAGACACAGCAATTAAACAAGAAAAATAAATAAAAGGAATCAAAATTGGAAAGGAACAAGTAAAGTTGTCACTGTTTGCTGATGACATGATATTATACATAGAGAATCCTAAAGACACCACCAATAAATATTCAAATTAATAAATTAATTCAGTAGAGGTGCAGCCTCCAAATTAATATACAATAATCTGTTCTGTTTCTATGTTATAGAAATGAACTATCATAAAGAGAAATTGAGAAAACCATCCTATTTAAAATCACATCAAAAAGAATAAAATCTATAATAATAAAGCTAAGACAGTTTTGTACTCCAAAAACTAGAAAACTCTGATGAAGTAACTTGAAGATGACACAAACAGATGGAAAGATATACCATGTTCACAAATTGGAAAAATTAATATTGTTATAATGATCATACTATCCAAAGAAATCTACAGATTCAATGCAATTTCTATTAAAATACCAATGGCATTTTTAAGAAATTTCATTTCATTTTACCCAGTAATTCTACTTCTGGGAAATCTACCCTAAAGAAATAATCAAGAAAGCAAAATAAAATTACCATACAGAATGTTTACTAGTATTTTAATCATAATGGCAAAAAAATCTAGACATCATCTAGGTTCCCAGCAGTAGGGAGATGGTTAAAGTAATAATGGCACATTTATAAAATGGAATAATAGGAAGCCACTATGATTATGTGACTGAAGACATTTTAATAACATGGGAAAATATTATTAATGTTTTCCATTAATATCAATGGAAAAAAGTAAGCTACAAAATTATCTAGAATCTGACTTCAATTATGTAGTGTAATAGTCATAAAAGAAATTCAACTGTTAACAGGTGTTTCTTTTACATTGTGAATTAATGGTTGATTTGTATTTTTGTTTCTATGTCCTTCATGAACAAGGTTTAATTTTATAATCTGGAAAACCACGTTGCTTTCATTTTTAATATGATTCAAAGATTATCTGTTAAAAATTCAAGGAGCATACAAAAAGATAATTTAACATTTCCTCAAAGTCTGCATTGTCATGGTGGAGAAAGAAGCAATCATTCATATGGAAAGAGCTCCAGGTCTCTTCCTTTCTAAAGCATTCTTGGGAGAGAATGGATGACCATGCCTGTGGTGGAGCTAGATTCATCAGAGGGCCTGAGGAGATTAATTTACTCAGCTCATGAGGCTGAGCAAGGAAAAACAGAAGGAGCACTTGGAGGACTTGGAGACACAGCCTTGAGGCATCATCCCTAACTCTACCTTGAACTCTAATCCTGAGCATGCCATTGATAATCTGCACATCAGGCACAGATGACATTTCTTGTTGTCATTGCTCTCAGCTCTGACACCAGAGATCCTCTGACCTCACTGAGCAGGTGTCATGAAGGGTCAGGGTCTATGGTTTGCCTGGAGAGAAACAGTGGAGCTTGTGATGCCAGAGTCAAGGCAGCCAAAATCTGGCTCCTTGCCCAACCCACTGAAGAGTTTGACCCTGAATCTTGCCCCTAACCTTCTAAGTTCAAAGGGGAAGAGAAGGGCTGTGGATCATGTCATTTCTGTGTAAGCCAAAGCAAGAGAGCTGTCCTCTGGTGTTCCATCAGCTACTGAATGCTTGGGCTCATGCTGACTGTCAGGTCTCCCTTGAGCTCACACAAGTACCTGATGCAGTAAAAATACCAACTTCCTCTCTAACTTAGGGATAATCAAGACAGCGTGTGTAAGGCTGAAAAGGCACTAGGTTTCACTGCACTTATAATCAGTTATACATCATGCTGTGAGTTTTCTAAGTTTAAGAGGGCTGATGTGAAGTTAAAAGAGCAAGTCAGTGCAGAAAGATTACAGGTACCTCCCTTTCAGCAAACCAAATATCTAAAAACCAGAATAGCATAAGAGATAAATTTACAAAAGCATTCATTTCACTACTACTTTGAGTAATTGGTTTCCCTTCTACATTTAAAATATAAATTGATTCACCACAACTTATTTTACACACAACATATTAAGCACTTAAGAGTTGCATAAAGGGAACTTAAAAATTAGCATTTGGACATCACTGCAAAGCAAGTATAGTTTTCTCTGATTTTAAAAGTGATCATTGACTACAGAACCTGCAAAAGACCTCAAATCAACTGCAAATCTCTATACAGAAGAATTCAGTAATCTGGGAATGATTTTTTTTGAAGTTTTTCTCTTAGCTCCTTCTTTGGGCTTCTCATATTCATTTATCTCAGCAAGGCCATCAAAAGAACCCATTTTAAAATCACAGTGGTAGGTGTTTTAAACATACCTCCGCATCCTAGGTAAACATTTAACACTTGTACACCCAGAGATATACACATTAGAGACCTAGGACACCCACAAAAAAGTCAATACAAATAGAGCTGTGCTCTAATGATCAATTTTCCATCATGCCACCTGAGGACACTTTCATTCCAGAACTGTAACTCCAATATGTGAAAATGCCAACATTTTCACTTCTAATCAGCTTCTGAAACCCTAGCCTGTTGGGTGCAGGAAAGAAAGAGCTTTCAATTGCCTTTAATTGCCTTTGCTAAGCATGTTTATCTGTAGATGTAGAGAGGCTAAAAACATTGACCTCACATGGCCAGAGAAGTTTAGAAAAACTCTTGGATCCTTAAGAACAGCATAGCTGCCTCTCATTTCTGAATGAGAACCCCTAGCAGCATAGAGAGAGCTGAATTAGAATCCTGAGTATTTTATCATTCTAATAAAATGCTTTTCACATCCAAATAATATTGGAGAGTTGTGTTGGGAGCAGAAAGTTCCTGAATATTCAGGAAAAATTGAAGATGAGAAAGTTGTCCTATGTGTACTTGAAACTGGAAGGTATCAAAAGGCTGTACAGCTGAATAGCAGGCCTGCAAGGATTCACAAAGCCCTAGCCAGGGGTTGGCCCCTTGGCCACATCCTGGGTATCCGCTTCAAGCTTTAAAGGCAAAAGAGAGAAGGAATATATGGAAAGAAGCAAAGTAGGAGTTGAATGGAAAATGTCAGGAAGATGAGTGGAGAAGGGAAAAATAAAAGAGAGAAATGAAGAAAAAAGGTAGGATGTATACATAAAGGAAGGGAGACTGGTGATGGGTGAAAATGAGTAGAAAAAGAAAAAGAAATAGAAAAGAAAATCATGAGATAAGATAAAATCCCCCATCAACAACTGACTCAGCTAACTGTCAGTATAAATCCAGGGGTTCAGGTGGCCAATCTCCACCTTGAACCAGGCACTATCCAACCCTGAAGCTCCATAGCAATTCTATCTTCCTTTAAGGATTTTTTTCCCTTTTCCACAAAGGGCAAGCTCACCTATCGAAGGCCACAGCTGTCATGGAGTAGATACTGGCAAAGACAGCAGCAATGGGGAAGAAGTTGTGGAATTTGCAGTAGAACAGGCCATAGTACCACTCGTTGTGGACAGCATAAGTGAAGTTCACCACTGTATTGAATGCAGCCATGGAGGCCTCTGCGAAAGCCAGGTTCACCAGGAAATAGTTAGTAACTGTCCTCATTCTCTTGTGAGCCAAGATGATCCACATCACCACCACGTTGCCCACCACGGAGGTCACCACAATGACTGTGTAGGCAGCTGCCCAAAGGACAATTTGCCAAGCCGGCTGCACAAATTGGTTGGGCTCCGAGGTGTTGGTGGAGATGTTTGGGAAGAGGTCTGAGTCCACAGGGAGGACGTTATCCATTCTTCTGCTAAGCAATTAAACCTTCCTCTCTGTACACACACACAAATCCTTTGCAGCAGGGTCCTGAGCCAGCGCCTGGGGTCAGAGTCCTATTTAACCAAGACAGGAGGGCTGCCGGCTCTTTCTAAACAGAACTCTTTCCTTGTAAGCAGAAGACTTGACGCTAAGATAAAAGCTTCTAGATGTTCTGCATGCCCTTGGTGGCTTTGAATTCCTCCACTTTCGAGCTTCAGAAAGCACTTGAGTTCTGTAATATGGAGGCAGCGTCTCTCCTGCGTTGAGCTGGAAAAGAGAAAGAAATTCCACGGGTCGCGGTTCCAGGAAGCAGAGATCCTCCACCTTACTGCACCTGCTGCTGTTTGCAACTGCTATTCCTCCTATCTGCAGCGGGAAAGGCTTTTGCCTGTGCTGTGTGAGGGCTTCGGGGCGAAGATGGGGGTGGGAGGTATTAGTCACAGCACGATCTGTCAAAGTTCAGAGCCTGTGGCAGGAATTCTGGGGCCCTGCGTCCAGCTGGAGATTTTTTCCTTTGCTTTCACTACAGCCGCCGCCGCCGCCGCCACCGTCTGCAGCTTTGCAGGCGCCTCTTGGCTCGGGTCCTGCTCAGCTCGGGAGTTAGCAGAACCTTGGCAGGCTGCGTGTGAGGTCTTTATAACCCACTGTAAAGACGTCACTGGGAAGGGGCAGTACCTGGCTACGTGCTCGCCAGTCCCCTTGCGCAGAGCTGCAGCTGCATCATCTGTTGACAACTGTCTCACTGCACCATCTCAGCCACCAAGCCTTTTGCTGCTACCTGCTGTGAGAGTCTGCAAGCCGGGTTCCCCACGCACTCCTCGAGGGGGCGCTAGCTAGGTCCCCTTGGAGTAACTGCGCCAGATGGGGTCCGCAGCTGGAACACCAGATGAACCAAGGGGAAAGGAAGGATTCGCGAAAGAGCTGTAGCGATGGACGCTCAACATCCAGGGGGGGAAGGAATGCTGCCATAGCTCTGCAGAGGCCCCTGCTTCTGGAGGTCGGAGGTGTCCAAGTGTGGGGGCGACGTGCCAGCGCTCGCTCCGGGCCTCGCTCCAGCCCGAAACGCTCCCCAAATACCTAGTTCCTTTCCCTAGCAGGCCGATTCCCCTGGGAAGCAGTGATAGGTTCTAAGCTTTGGGACACCTTCCCCAGCCACCCCTCGTCCCATGAAAAGCTCCAGTAGCGCTCTCCAGATGAGGCCCCCTCGCAGGCAGTGGGGACTGGGCTGAGCTCCCTGCGAAGGGGTATGTCTCCCAGGCACGAATCTCTGGGCTCTCTGCCAGCAACCACTGCGGCCTCGCGTTGGCCGTCCCGAGACCAGCAGCCTCTGCCTCCGCGCCTCTCCGGCCTGTGGGCCAGAGTCGGTCCCGGGGTGGCGTCGGGGGCTCTTCCTCCTCTCCGCACTCGGCTGCCAGGTTTGCATAAATACTGGAGGGCATGTCTGCTCGTCTTATCTCCCCACCCCAGACCCGCCCCTGGCGGGCTTCGAGGCCTCGTCTCCTAGTCCAAGACCATTTCAAATAGCCAAGCTGGTACAGGGCGCTGGGAGAAGCTGGGAGGGGCTCACCAGTAGGTGCCAACCCTTTCGCAGAAACCGAGGTGGACTGAGGTTCTGAGGGCGTTCCAGCCAGACACCCTGGGAGATGAGGTTCCGCGGGCACTCGAATCTCCCGAGCCTTTCTGGGGGCCATCTACCTCTCTGCCCGATCCCACACCTTTCACTGCGGGGACTCGGAACTGTGGGATGTGGGCTGAGATAGGCGCGGAAGCTCGGTTTTGAGTAAGCCGGCACTGTACTGGGAGCCGAGTTTATGCACTCGTTCTGCCTGGTTGAGCGCTTCTCCTGCGAGGGAGCAAAGTATCTCCAGGGAAGCGCTTTAATGTTCAGAAAGGTTTTTTTTTTTACATCTTTATTGGAGTATAATTGCTCCACAATGGTGTGTTAGTTTCTGCTTTACAACAAAGTGAATCAATTATACGTAACCACATGTTCCCACATCTCTTCCCTCCTTTGTCTCCCCTCCTGCCACCCTCCCTATCCCACCCCTCCAGGCGGTCACAAAGCACCGAGCTGATCTCCCTGTGCAATGTGGCTGCTTCCCACTAGCTATCTACCTTACATTTGGTAGTGTATATATGTCCATGCCACTCTCTCACTTTGTCACAGCTTACCCTCCCCCCTTCCCATATTCTCAAGTCCATTCTCTAGTAGGTCTGTGTCTTTATTCCTGTCTTGGATTTAAGCCGGGCTAAAATCCGATGCTTTCGGGGAATCTGCTAGTTCACCCTGCTTTTGTTGAATCCTGTAATTTCCGTGTTTATATGAATCGCATGTTGCATTGCCTGGTCCTCCAAACACCCTTAAATCCTGAAAAGAAAACTCCAGTGATACTTTGAAGAGAACAGTGCTCACCCTGCCCCATCCCACCCCACCCCACCCCATTTAGAGAGGCAGCAAAGGAGAGCCTTCTTGTGGAAGGGAACACCTTCTCTTCCACTCTGGATCTCTCACTTCTGCTTCCACCACCTCGCAGAGCTGACAGAGAGTGTGAGTATGTATGTGTGTGTCCACCTTTAATTTTTCCTCTCAAGCTGTCTTAAGGCTATCTTTCCCTCTTTCTCCCTGTCCAGTGGAGACAGCCTGACTTTTTCTAAAGGAATTTTACTCAGTGCTTGGGGGTGGGGTGGGGAGAAAGAGAATAAATCCTAAGTAAATAATAAAAGCTAAATATAAATAAATTTAAAATAAATGCTAAAAAATCAGGATTTATCTATTAATCCTCCATTAGTGGGGCAAGATGATAATTTGAACCAGGTACTACTGTGCTGTGGATATAGCCTAGAAAACATTTACAGTATAGTGACAGAGAAAGAGACAATTACCTACACAAAATGGGCAGTATTATGATGAGCAAAGGTATTGGGCCTGATAAGAGAAGAGGGAGGCATTAATCTAGACAATGAGGGGAACCAGGGAAGAGTGTAGAAAATCATATCTGTGGATTTGAATGTTAAGCCTGAAGAATGTTAAGGATGAGAGGAGGCTGAGGGTGAAAGGGAGGAGAATATCCCATATATACATTTCATATGTCAAATCATGTCACCCTGCTTGAAGTCCCACAAGGTCCAGCTAACTCAGAAGAACACCTACATTTCTTTGGCCTTCAAGAGTCTGCATTCCTGGCCCCGAAGAGTAGGTGAGGCTGGCTCAGATGGCTCCTTCCTGTTCCTGGATCCTCATGGCTGGTAGCCATGTCCTAAGTATGTATGACTTGCTGAAGTTAATTTCTTTCCCACAAAAAAAACAAAGCATATTCATGATAGTTTCACATTAATAAAATGACTCAGCCATACAGTAGCAAAAGTTGTCCTTAATTCACACACACACACACACACACACACACACACACACACACACACACACCTTATAAGCAGGGACTTGCTCTGGCATCACTCCTTCCTCACACAGGGAATAACTTTGTTTGCAAATTTTATCAGTAAGATCCTATATATGCTTTTTTTTCTCCAAGAGTTGATATTTGTTTCCTTAGCTCTCCTTTCTACTGAACTTCCTCCTTGGCACACAACACAGACCCACTGGGCTCAAAGAAAATTCTGACAACCTAGTATAAATTCTTTCTTATTTGTCCAGGTCCTTTAATAGTATATAGGCAGAAATACAAACACAATAGCCATACATTTACACATATAGGATTTTCACTATCATCTGAATTTTGTTTTTCTCACTCAAAATATTGTTTGGATGCTTCAGAGACAACAGGTAGATTTAACTCATTCTTTTCAATGGCTAAATATTATTCTTGTGGTATAGATGTATCATAATTTATACACTCTCTTCCCTATTTGTATTAAAATTCACTTTGCTTCCAGTTTTTGCTGCTAAAGACAATGCTACTATAAACATTTTTATGTCTCCACAGTCTGATGCTTTATTTCAATGGGATAGATTCCAAGTGGAATTACTGGGTAATGGATTGTATTTATATTCATATGCATATATGTATATGTGTTGTATGTTTCTATTTTATGTTGCCAGATTGCCTTCTAAAAGGGTATAACACTATAACATTTCACTAGTGATCAATTTACCATTTTCCCCACATCACCTACACTAATAGATATTAAGGTATTTTTTTAGTTTTGTCAGTCTAAAATATGTAAAATACGTTAACATTCTTAAAACATAGTTTTAATTTTCCTGACAACTAGAGAATTTGGACTTCTTTTAATATTTTTTGGTTATGTGGATTTTCCCTTTTATAAATTGTCTATTCATACCCCTTTGTCCCTTTTTCTGTTGGATTGCTTTCTGGTCATTTTTTTCTAGGTGCTCTTTGTATGTTATAGGTATAAACACTTTGCATGTCATGAATATTTCAAATATTTTTTCTAGTGTTATTATTTATCTCTTGAATTTATGTATTTTCCATAAAAATGCAAACAATTTTTAAGTAGTCTGTATTTGCTTTAATAGCTTTTGGGTTTTTTAAGTTCTGGTTTAAAAGAACCTCCCCAAATCCTGGCTTTTTTCACATTGTTTCCTAGATTTTCTTTTCAGTTTTTTACTGTTTCTTTTCTTTTTTTACATTTAGGTCTTTAATTCACCTTGAGTTCGCTATTTTATATGATGTAAAATAGTTTTTTCATATAGTTTGCTCATTTTCACAGCTCTATCCACTTTCATAGTGAATTAAATCATTATACTTGTCATTGAATTAAATCATTATACTTGTCATAGAATAAAATTTTGAATATATGTGATTTAATATTTATATTCTCCAGTCTTTCCCACTGATCTATTTATCTATTTCTATAGCAACATTATACATATAATTCATATGAACTCCTACTTTTCCTAGCCCACTTGCAATGAGGCAGAGCCAACTAATTCAGCCAACAGGTTGTTAGTGGAAATGAAATGATATGTATCACTTCCAGGCTAAAGCATAGAAGTGTGTGTGTGTGGGCAGGGGAGAGAGTAAAAGAAAGAGAGTGAGAGAGAGAGAGAGACTTCTCCATATATTGTCTCCTGCCAAGTCCCAAATGATGCAGCTACAAGAGGACAGCTCCCAATCATCTGGAATTCCCGAGTGACTGCATAACACAGGCCCCTGCCAAATCATTATGGACATGTAGCATAAGCAAGAAATGAATTCTTCTTCTGTTAAAGCACTAGGGGGCTTCCCTGGTGGCGCAGTGGTTGGGAGTCCGCCTGCCGATGCAGGGGACGCAAGTTCGTGCCCTGGTCCGGGAGGATCCTGCATGCCGCGGAGCGGCTGGGCTCGTGGGCCATGGCCGCTAGGCCTGCGTGTCCGAAGCCTGTGCTCTGTGGTGGGAGAGGCCACAGCGGTGAGGGGCCCGCGTACCGGAAAAAAAAAAAAAAAAAAACACAACAAAGAAGTTATGGCCCCAAATGTCAGGAGTGCCGAGTTTGACTGTTAACTATAAAACCGGAAAAAAAAAAAAAAAAAAAAGCACTAGGGTTTGGGATTAATTTGTTACTCACTATGATATAGTAGCTTATCCTAACACAGAAATAAAATATTCTGATACTGGTAAGGCAAGTTCACATAAGTGCTCATTTCATGATTTTCTTATCTATTTTGGGACATCACATTTAAATTTTAGTATTTTTAATTCAATTTTAAAAATTCCAAACAAAATAGACTGCAGTACTATTCTAATTGGAACTGCCTGTAATTTATTTAATTTTGACAGAATTGACATTTTTGATACTAGATTTTTTTCTTCCAAGAACATGGTATGCCTTTCCATTTCTTCAAGTCTTGTTTTATGCCTTTCAAAATGATTTTATAATTTTGGTTAAAATAGATCCAGTCTTTTGATTAAATGTATTTCCATGTGTTTTGTTTCTATTGTAAATGAAACATTTTCCTTTTTTACCTTAGATCAAAGAAAGCCTATTGACTTCTGTGTATATGTATTTGTTTATATGTGTCTGTGTGAGTGTGTGTGTGACCTAGCCATCCTACTAAATTTCTTATTCAAGAAAATTCTAGTGTTTCCACTTGAGTTTCTGTAGTTTTCAATCACATCTTTAGCATTTTCTTGTCTCATTGAATTTCCTTTACCTTCCAAGACAAAGTCGAATTCAAAACAGTGATAGCAGGTATTTCCATGCAGTTTCTGAAATTAATTAGGATGGCTTTGGTTTTTTACCATTTAGGATAATATTTGTTGTTAAATTTGCTAAACAGTCTTTTATGTTTAAATAGCTTCCTTCTACTATATTTTGCCTTGAAGTTTTCATTGGAATGTCATATCATTTCTTTTTATTAATGCCTTTTTCAGGATTTGTTGATAGGAATGTGCAATTTTTTTCACTAACTTGTTGACACAATGGATTAAATGGATAGACTTCCCAACACTGACCCAAACACTGACCTACCCTAACCTTCCTGGCACGAATTCTGCTTGTCCGGAGGCTATATCATTCCTTTGATACATTGCTGGAATCAAATTGCTCGTGTTTTATTTAACATTTTTGCATCTATTTGCCTAAGCGAGATTGATGTCTGGATTTTTTTTCCTCTTTTCCTTTTCTATCTTTTTTTTTCCATGGTTTTATCTCATTTATTTACAGTAACATGTTCAGGAAAACAGGCAAATTGCAATATAAGGTTTTGGTATCAATGTTATGTATCAAAAAGTGAACTGTGAAGCATCTAATCTTTAACTATGGCCAAAGTATTACTCCTGGTCCCTGAACCAGCAGTATTGGCATCACTCGGAAGCTACTTGGGAATGTAAGTGCTTGGACCAATGCAGAACTATCAAACTAGGTAGGCATTTTAATAAGACTGTAGGTCTTATTACACAGTGTTCATTGCAGCACTATTTACAATAGCCAGAACATGGAAGCAACTTAAGTGTCCATCAACAGATGAATGGATAAAGAAGATGTGGCACATATATACAATGGAATATTACTCAGCCATAAAAAGAAACCAAACTGAGTTATTTACAGTGAGGTGGATGGACCTAGAGTCTGTCATACAGAGTGAAGTAAGTCAGAAAGAGAAAAACAAATACCGTATGCTAACACATATATATGGTATCTAAAAGAAAAAAAAAAAAAAGGTTCTGATGAACCTAGGGGCAGGACAGGAATAAAAATGCAGATGTAGAGAATGTACTTGAGGACACGGGGAGGGAGAAGGGTAAAGTGGGATGAAGTGAGAGAGTAGCATTGACATGTATACATTACCAAATGTAAAACAGATAGCTAGTGGGAAGCAGCTGCATAGCACAGTACTTTGAGACCACCTAGAGTGGTGGGATAGAGAGGGTGGGAGGGAGACGCAAGAGGGGATATGGGAATATATGTATACATATAGCTGATTCACTTTGTTATACAGCAGAAACTAGCACAACATTGTAAAACAATTATACTCCAATAAAGATGTTTAAAAATAAAGACTGTAGGTGACTCGTATGCACATTAAAGTTTGGGGAGCTTAAAAGAGGTCTAAGTGTTTTCCAAATTTCTCAGATGATAAGAATATCTTGAATTGCTTGTTAAATAAACATGTTATCATTTTCCCCTAAAAATTCTAATTTGGTAGAACTGGATTGAGGCTCAGTGATCTGTGCTTTTATCAAGTACTTTGGGTCACTCTTCTCTTCAAGCAAGTTTTGGAAATAAAGGGGTCTGTTATTTAAAATGAAGCATGAAACTAGATGATTCCTTTCTTCATCTCAAGAAAATTTTCTTCTAGCATTTTTTGAAATTATTACCTCTTTTCCATTAATCCTTTTTTCTCCTTTTGGGACTCTTATTTTTGGCATGCTATGTCTCTTGTATTCATTCTGTGAATGTTTTAAAAACTATGCTTCACCCCTTGGTGGTAACTAGTATCTAAAAGATGAAATAACAGAATAGAAAATGTCAGAGTGCATAACACATAGAGTAAGGGTAAGTATTGTTTTGTGAAATTTTTATTTCCATTACAGCCTTGTGTGAATTGCAGTAAAAAAAAATTTGAATGTGGTTCTGAAAGTTTCTTTAAAATTTCCTCATGGTTTCCATCTTTTTTATATTTCTGATTTGTGATCAAATATATTTCTTGCACTTGATTTTTCTAAACCTTTCTCTTGGGTCTTTTAATACAGATGTAGAGTATTTTAGCCAAAATGTTTTTGTTTAGTTTCTTGAATCTCCTTAAGGATAGTTACTATTATTGTAATGTTTTATTCAGGTGTTCACGTAACTCTTTCAGCAGCTGTCTTACCCGAACATGTTTTCTGATTGTCTAGCTTCATTCTTTTTCTGACTGCTAGGTACCACTGCATAGATTGCTCTTTTCTTTCTTACATTACCAGGACTCTGGTTGAAGCATTCTAAACAGTGGACATTTAGTGATTACCCAGGTCATGAAAGAAGTTGTGGGATTAGGGTTAGGGTTGTCCACTCCCTCCCCCAACATACAGGCTATCAAAGTCCTGCTGTGATGCCAGGGAGCATCCCTGCCTTCATTCTCCCAGCCTTTTTCTGCCCCAGGGGCAGGGAGACCTACCTCATCCTTTCTATTTCCTCTAGACCTTTTGAGCATCGTGGAGACTCCCTGGTACACCAACCCAGGGCAGACACTTGCCCCTATTTTAAGACCTGAGTACCCAGTTTCCTCTGTTTTGGTTCTCCAAGTTTTCACTCTGATCTCCCAACAAAGCCCAGTCTGCTAGAGGAAGCTCTGCTGAATTCTATCGTTCTCTTAGTTCAACCCCCAACAGAGTCCCAGGAATCACTTTATGTCCAGCTGCCCTTAAGGCCTGAAGCCACTTGGATGTTGAGAGAGGATATTGGAGTTGGCTGAGAAAGGGAGGGAAGCTGCATTCCAGTCCCCATAAACCCTGGTCCCCTGGAACCACTGGTGTGGAAGCAACTCCTTCCCTGCTTCAAGTGTTGATGTGTTACTTAGTCACTGGCTCCCTTCCTCAGCCATCCTTTCACAAGACAGACTGTATGGTGTGCATTATACCTCATTCAAATTAGATTGTTAGCTCTCTGAAGGCAAGAAAAATGTTATTTGTTAGCACTCCCTTCCATACAATGTTCTTCCCAGAGTGAGTGATCAATACATATGTACTAAATTGGATTGAATTACACAAAAATGGTTGAATTTAGAAAGGCAAGGAGGCAGCAACAGATCAGAAATCATTAAACTGTAAATCTTCCAAACAAAAAAACAACAATAAAAAATAATAATAACAGGAGGCAGGGGCAGGAAGAGGAGGATCCCTGGCACTTAAACAGTAATTACTATGTGCCAGGCACTATTCTATGTGCTGTACATATAATAACTTTATTTTAACTTGTGTCAGCACTTCTAATATAATAACATGAGTACTATGATTATAACTGTACGTGGATGTTATTCCCCTCCTACTTCTCCAGACTCGTGAAACATTTTTCTTAAAGTAATGATTTCCCACACAGACCCTTGTTCCTCATAGTGTTCTGAACAGTGAGATGCCTCTGAACTGAACTGAAGGTGGTGGGAGTAGGCAGTGTGGTCTGCTCAGTCATGGTAGGGACAGACACTGTGGTCTATCTGAAAAACTCCAGTGCAAAGCCTTGTTTCTTAAAGGGTGGCAGACACAGTTCTGAGCCTAAACCTTATGAGGCCTTGTGAACTTCTTTTCCCATTCTCTCTCTCACACACACACTCTGCTAACCACATTAAAACAAGCCCAGACTAGCCTGCTGGTAGATAAGAGGCCATGTACAAGAGACCCCAGTTGTCCCAACCAAGAACCTCCTAGACCAGATCACAACCCCTCAATCTCCAAACATGTGAGGGTACGCAGATCTGCAGAGCCACATGAGCCCAGGCAATACCAGATGAATCATCCAGTTGACCTGCAGACTCATGAACAAAACAGTCAATTGTTATTTTAAGCCACTGAGTTTTGAGGTGGCTTGTTATACAACAGCTAATGAATACAGGAAGACTGGCAATACGTAAGTGAACAAATATATAAGGGAGAGTAAGCAGTTCAGATATGGACAACTGCCGTGAAGGAAATAAGACAGGTTCACATAATGGAGAGGGACTTGCACAGGCTACTATATACAAGAAGCGGAGTGAAGGCCTTTCTGAGGAGGAGAGAGGTAAGCCAACATCTGATTGATTAGAAGATGCTGACTGTGGGGAGGGTTGAGGCAGTGTTTTCCTTGAGCAAAGAAAAGCAAGTGTTGGGGGAATAATGAATTAGAAAGGCAATGATAGGGGAAGAGGTCTGGGAGAGAGGCAGGAGCCAGACTGGAGCCCTGCAGGCTGCAATAAGGAGTTAGGATTTTAACTTGTGCTGGGAGAAGCCATGAGGATATTGACACGGGAGTGTTGTATTTTTTCACTCTCTGGTTGTTGTGTGGTGGCTGCAGGAAAGCAGTTGATAGACCAATGCAGAGGTCAGATGGGAGGTGCTGGTGACTCAGATGAAGAGGGGCCAAAGTGAGCAGACCCCCTCCATGCCTTTCATAACAATCACTCCATTCTTCCTTGTTCAGAGCCTGCTGTTTACCCAGCAGGGCTGCCACCAGGTGATGGTGGGCTCCCTGAGGGGTTCACCTGTCTCCTTTGTCTCCCCATATCTGATGCCACACACACAGTAGGGCCTTAGTAAACACTTGCCTTAGGAAAGCTCTTCTCTGAATTTTTGATCCCTAACTTGTGCAGTGAAGTCCTATCCAGTCTCTTCCCTTTCATTTCACTCCAGTGGCTTTGGAGAGGTGCTAGTCCTCTTTCAAAGCACTGTGGAGGCCCCAAGAACTGCTCCAGGACATGGTCTTTGTTTTTACAAAGCATCTCTTAATGGCCTGTGGCCACCACCGCCCAGTTCATTCCTCTCCAAAGCCTGGAGTGCATGCCTGGGCTCTCTTTGGGGTTCAGCCTGAATCATCAGGTGACTGTGGGGAAGTCTTTAGGCTTTTTGGCACCTCTTTCTCCTGCTATAAAATTCCTCTGGTTTGCGCTTCCCACCAACCCACCTTGAAGGCCCTAGACTCCTACGATCCAGCATTTATAGAGTACCAGGAGTGATTGAGGCAACCACTAGGAGCAGGTGCTGCATTTGGGACCCTGACCTGATGAGCTAATGTTCCCCAAGCACCTTGGAAGTCACAAATATAGGAACTTTATGAAGATATTAACCTTATTGATTTTATTTTTTAAAGAGAGGCAGACAACAGCATGTCTTTAGAGGTAATGACCTAAAGGTCATCCAAAGTAGTTTTAAAGGATGATTGGTCACAAAAAGCCTTGAAACAAGTTATTTCATTTTAGATGAATTGGATAAGAGTTGTTATTTAGTTAACGATTGCAAGAAAAAGGCTGTATTGCGAGAAAGAGCAAGAACACACAATGGATGTACTGACATCCATGGGAACAGAATATAATTGTGAGTTACTGAGATGGAAACCAAAATTAGCATGGTCAGGGGCTGATAGTAATTTTAGTGTATCTATCTGGGAAATTTTTTAAGGATAGTGTATATGAACAGCTGAAGTAGATGCAGAGTGATTATGAGAGTCTGAATGTTTCTTTGCAAAGTGGAAGAGAAAGAAGGAATAAAATAAAAAATGGTCATTCCTCTCTAAAGAGTAAAATTCTAGCTAATATATAGGGTAGATGAAAAATTAATACATTATCAATTATGGTTCTGCTTTTACTTCTATTTTCCAGGATTTATGGCTTCTGTGTGATGTCCTCTTGGGATAAGTGATGTGAATATATAAAAATGTGTCATCTGTGACACATATCACATTTAACAGAAAAAATCTCAGGCTGGATCAATAGTTTCATTTGCTGTCACCTCTTTCTAAAGTATAGGGTATTAGAGGAGGTGGCCAAGTAGGAAGACCCTGAACTCATCTCTTCCCATGGACACACCAAAATTACAATTATTTACAGAGCAACTATGAGAACAACCTGAAAAGATTTGCAGAAAAGATTTTCTACAACTAAAGGTATAAAGAAGGAACCACAACAAGATGGGTAGGAAGTGTGGAGACATGGTATAGTCAAGACTCACTCCCCTGGGAAGGTGACCTACAAATGGGAGGATAATCACAATTGCAGAGGTCCTCCCCAGGGAAAGA
>NW_006779868.1:90828-140154 GCF_000442215.2 Lipotes vexillifer | reverse complement strand
CAGGGAAAGAGAGGTCCAAGCCCCACATCAGACTCCTCAGCCAGGGAGTCCTGCACCAGGAAGACGAGCCCTCAGAACATTTGGCTTTGGAGGCCGGTGGAACTTGCATATGGGAGAGTCTGAGGGCTATAGGAAATGGGGAATCCTTTCTTAAATTGTGCATGCAAAATCTCACATGCTTGGAGTTCCAGTGCAGAGGCAATAATTAGAAGTGGCCTCGGTCAGACCCCCTTCCTGATTTCTTGGAGAGCCTCCCAGAGAGGCAGGAGGCAACTGGGACTTGTGCTGGGGATAGAGCCATTGGTGGCAGCCTTTTTGGGGAGCTCCTTATGAGGAGCTATCACTGGCAAGTGCCATTTTGGAATCTCCCCTCTAGTATATTAGTACCAGGGACCCCGCCCCACCCACCAGTGGGCCAGCACCAACTCCGAGCCCCCTGGGCCATGCAGCCAACTGCATGGGAAGACCACCCCACCATCCACTGTGCCTGCAGCCACTGCATGAAGCATAGCTTCACAGACCATCAGGAAAGGGGTCAACCCCACCTACCAACACAGACATAATAGTTGGCCCCACCACAATAGAAAGGTGCACACAACAAATATAGGGACACCTGTAGAGCACATGGCTCTGGTGACCAGAGGGGAGCATGCTGCTGGGTCCCTCAGGATGTCGCCCACATAAGGCCATTTCTCTAAAAGAGGAAAATGTAATCAACCTACCTAATACATAGAAATAAACTCAGAGATTGGGCAAAATGAGGAAAGAGAGGAGTATGCTTCAAACAAACGAACAACACATAAACTCAGAAAAGATCTAAATGAGGTAGAGATAAGCAATTTACCCAATAAAGAGAACAAGGTAATGATCATAAAGATGTCCAACAATAAAATGATATGAGTATTACCTTCCTCAAGGGCAGTTTGAGAACTAAAGAAGATAATGTGTATGTCTTTAACATTGCATTGATTACGTAAATGATGGTAATAGCAATGTAACACTGCTTACCTAAACATCTTACTTTTAGTATCTACACTCCCTTATGGCACATACTGTGTCTTTTTAAAAATTGAAGTATAGTTCATTTACAAATTTATATTAGTTTCAGGCATATAACATAGTCATTCAATATTTTTACAGATTACATTCTATTTAAAGTTATTATAAGATATTGGCTATATTCCCTGTGCTGTATAACATATCCTTGTATCTTATTTATTTTATACATAGTAGTTGGTGCCTCTTAATCCTCACTGCTAATTTCCCCCTTCCCCCTTTTCTCTCCCTACTGGTAGTCACTAGATTGTTCTTTATATATGTGAGTTTGTTTCTGTTTTGTTATATTGATTTGTTTGTTTCATTTTTTAGATTCTACATATAAATAATAACATAGTGTTATCTTTTATTTATTTCACTAAACATAATAAAACTAGGTCCATCCATATTGTTGCAAGAGGTAGAATTTCATTTTTATGGCTAATATTCCATTGTGTGTGTGTGTATATATATATATATATATATATATATATATACCACATTTTCATTATCCATTCATTTGTTGATAGACACAGGTTGCTTCCATATCTTGGCTCTTGTAAATAATGCTTCTCTGAAATTTGGGGTTCATGTATCTTTTTGAATAGATGTTTTCTTTATTCTCAGATATATACCAAAGAGTGGAATTGCTGGATCATATGGTAGTTCTAGTTTTAGTTTTTTGAGGAACCTCCATACTGTTTTCCATAGTGGCTGCACCAATTTACATTCCCATTAACAGTGTACAAGGGTTAAGTTTTCTCCATATCCTTGCCAATATTGGTTATCTGTAGACCTTTTGAGGATAGCTATTATGATATGTGTAGGGTGCTATCTCATCGTGGTTTTGATTTGCAATTCTCTGATGATTAGCCAGGTTGAGCATCATGTCATGTGTCTGTTGGTCATCTGTATGTTTTCTCATGATTTTTTGTATCTTTGTGGTATTGGTTATTTCTCCTGCTTCATTTCTTATTTTGCTTATTTGTGTCCTCTCTCTTTTATTCTGGCTAAAGGTTTATTAGTTTTGTTTATCTTTCCAAAACATCAGCTCTTTGCTTCATTGATTTTTCTATTGTTTTTTCAATCTCTATTTTATTTATTTCCTATGTGACCTTTATTATTTCCTTCATTTTGCTGACTTTGGGCTTTGTTAGTTTCCTTTTTCTAGTTTTTTTATGTGGTAGGTAAGATTGATTGAGATTTTTCCTGTTTCTTGAAGAAGACCTATATTGCTATGAACCTCCCTCTTAGAACTGCTTTTGCTGCATTCCATAGATTTTGGAAAGTGACATTTCCATTTTCATTCATCTTGATGTATTTTTAAATTTCCTCTTTGATTTAATCATTGATCAACTGGTATTTTTTAGAAACATGCTGTTTAGTCTCCACTTGCTTGTTTTTTTCCCCCATTTTTCTTGGTAGTTGATTTCTAGTTTCATACCATTGTGGTCGGAGAAAATGCTTGATATAATTTCTATCCTCTTAATTTTGTTGAGGCTTATTTTGTGGCATAGTATGTGATCTATTCTGGAGAACCTCCCATGTAGAGTTGAAAAGAATTTTTATTCTGCTATTTTTGGATGTAATATCATGTAGATATCTATTAAATACAATTGGTCTATTGTGTCATTTAAGACCACTGTTGCCTTATTTATTTTTTGCCTGAATGATATGTCCATTGATGTCAATGGGAGGTTAAATTTCCCTACTATTATTACGTTATAGTCAATTTGTCCCTTTATATATTTAGGTGCTTCTGTATTTGTTTCTTTTTGTTTTTTTCTTTTGGGGTACATGGGCCTCTCACTGCTGTGGCCTCTCCCGTCGCGGAGCACAGGCTCCGGACGCGCAGGCCCAGGGGCCATGGCCCACGGGCCCAGCTGCTCTGTGGCATGTGGGAACTTCCCGGACTGGGGCATGAACCTGTGTCCCCTGCATCGGCAGGCGGACTCCCAACCACCGTGCCACCAGGGAAGCCCGGTGCTTCTGTATTGAATGTGTACATGTTAACGAGTGTAATATCCTCTTCTGGTATTTATCCCTTTATCATTCCCTTTATTAATATACAATGCCTTTATTTGTTATAAACTTTGTTTTAAAGTCTATTCTTTTTCTGGTATGGGCATTGTTGTTTTCACTTCCTTTTCTTTTCCATTTGCATATCTTTTTCCATCCCTGCACCTTCAGCCTGTGTGTTTCTTTAGCCCTGAAGTCAGTCTATTGGAAGCAGCATATTGAAGGGTCTTGTGTTTTTTTTTTAATCCAATCAGTCACCTTGTATCTTTTTTTAAATTAATTTTTATTGGAGTATAGTTGCTTTACAATGTTGTGTTAGTTTCTACTGTGCAGCCAAATGAATCAGCTATGAATATACATATGTCCCCTCTTTTTAGACTTCCTTCCCATTTAGGTCAGCACAGTGCAGTAAGTAGAGTTCCCTGTGCTATACAGTATGTTCTCATTTGTTGTCTATTTTATACATAGTATCAATAGTGTATATGTGTCAATTCCAAATCTCCCAATTCCTCCCACTGCCCCCCTCTTTCCTCCTTGATATCCATACATTTGTTCTCTACATCTGTGTCTCTATTTCTGCTTTGCAAATAATATCATCTATACCATTTTTCTAGATTCCACATATATGTGTTAATATATGACATTTGTTTTTCTCTTTCTGACTTACTTTACTCTGCATAACCCTCACTAAGTCCATCCACATCTCTACAAATGACCCAATTTCTTTCTTTTTAATGGCTGAGTAATATTCCATTGTATATATGTACCACATCTTCTGCATCCATTCATCTATTGGACACTTAGGTTGCTTCCATGTCCTGGTTATTGTAAATAGTGCTACAATTAACACTAGGGTGCCTCTGTCTTCTTGAATTATGGTTTCCTCAGGGTATACACCCAGTAGTGGGATTGCTGGGACATATGGTAATTCTATTTTTAGTTTTTTAAGGAACCTGCATACTGTTTTCTATAATGGCTGTATCAATTTACATTCCCACCAACAGTGCATGAGTGTTCCCTTTTCTCCACACCCTCTCTAGCATTTAGTGTTAGTAGATTTTTTGATGATGGCAATTCTGACCAGTGTGAGGTGATACCTCATTGTAGTTTTGATTTGTATTTCTCTAGTAGTTACTGATGTTGAGCATCTTTTCATGTGCCTCTTGGCTGTCTGTATGTCTTCTTTGGAGAAATGCCTATTTAGGTCTTCTGCCCATTTTTTGATGGGGTTGTTTGTTTTTATGATATTGAGCTGCACAAACTGCTTGTATATATTGGAGATTAATCCTTTGTCAGTTGCTTCATTTACAAATATATTCACCCATTCTGAGGGTTGTCTTTTTGTCTTGCTTATAGTTTCCTTTGATGTGCAAAAGCTTGTAAGTTTCATTAGGTGCTATTTGTTTATTTTTGTTTTTATTTTCATTACTCTAGGAGGTGGGTCAGAAAAGAGCTTGCTGCAATTTATGTCAAAGAGTGTTCTGTCTGTGTTTTCCTTTAAGAGTTTTATAGTGTCTGACCTTACATTTAGGTCTTTAATTCATTTTGAGTTTATTTTTGTATATGGTGTTAGAGGGTGTTCTAATTTCATTCTTTTACATGTAGCTATCCAGTTTTCCCAACACCACTTATTGAAGAGGCTGTCTTCTCCATTGTGTATTTTTGCCTCCTTTTTCATAGATAAGGTGACCGTAGGTGCGTTCAACTTGTGTCTCTTTATTGGAGCATTTCATACATCGACATTTGAAATAATTATTGAAAGGTATGTCTTTATTGCCTTTTTATTCCTTGTTTCCAGTCGTTTTTGTAGTTGTTCTCTATTCATTCCCTTTTTTTGTTTCTACCATTATGGTTTGATTACTTTCTTTAATAGTGTGTTTGGGTTCCTTTCTTGCTAGTTTTTGTGTATCTATTGTAGGTTTTTGATTTGTGGTTACCAAGGAGTGCATATATGTTGGCCCATAATTGTATCTACTTGCTTTAAACTGATTGTCATTTAAGTTTCAAACACATTTTAAAAGATATTGTATTCCTCTCTCCCACATATTGTGTTTTTGATGTCATAGCTTATCCATTTACTGTTTACTGAGAATTTGGTTTACAATTTTTTGTCTTTTAATGGACGTGTAGGCTTATTTAAGTGATCTTCTATCTTTACTATATATTTACCTTTCCTATCAGGATTTTCCCTTTCCTATAGATTCTTAGGTTTCTTCAATTTAGAGAAGATCCTTCAACATTTCTTTTAATGTAAATTCAATATTGCTCTATTATTTTAATTTTTACCTGTTTGAGAAGCTCTTTATCTCTCCTTCCATTATACATTATGATCTAGCTGTGTACAGTATACTAGGTGGCAGGTTTATTCCTTTCAGTACTTTGAATATATCATGCCACTCCCATCTCACCTGCAAAGTTTTGCAGAGAAAGAAGCTGATAGCCTTATGGGGATTCTCTGGTATATGACTCTTTGTCTTTCTCTTGATGCCTTTAGAACTCTCTCTTTATCGTTAACTTATGCCATTTTAATTATGATATGTCTTGGTGTGGGTCTATTGTGTTCATTTGTTTGAGACCCACTGTGCTTCCTGTACCTGGCTGTTTCCTTCTTTAGGTTTGGGAAGTTTTCAGCCATAATTTCTTCAAATGCATTTTTCAATTCCCTTCTCTTCTCTTCTCGTTCTGGAACCCCTATAATGCAAATATTGGTATGCTTGATACTATCCCATAGATCTTGTATATTGCTTTTATTTGTTTGTTTCCTTTGTATTTCTGTCTGTTGTTCTGATTAGGCTATTTCCATTACTCTATATTCCAGATCACTTATGCATTCTTCTCTTTTAGTCTACTATACATTGTTCCTAGAGTGCTTATTTTTATAAAGTGAAGTATAGTTGAAAAACAATAATATATAAGTTACAGATATACAATACAGTGATTCATAATTTTTAAATGTTATACTCCACTTATAGTATTATAAAATATTGGCTATATCCCCTGCGTTGTATAATAAACACTTGTAGCTTATATTATACATAATAGATTTTACCTTTTCATCCCCTACCACTATCTCACCTGTTCCCACTCACTTCTCCACACTGATAACCACTAATTTGTTCCCTATATCCATGAGTCTCTTTCTTTTTTGTTATATTCATTAGCGTGTTTTAATTTTTAGATTCCACATATAAGTGACATCATTCAATTTTTGTATTTCTCTGTCTGACTTATTTCACTTAGCATAATACCATCAAAGTCCATCCATGTTGCTTCAAATGGCAAAATTTCATTCTTTTTTATGGCTGGGTAATAATCCATTCTCTCTGTGTGTGTGTGTGTGTGTGTGTGTGTGTGTGTGTGTATACACCACAACTTCTTAGTCCATTCACCTGTTGATGGACAATTAGACTGCTTCCATATCTTGGCAACTGTAAAGAATGCTGCTATGAACATTGAGATGCTTGAATTTTTTTAAAAACATCTTTATGGGAGTATAATTGCTTTACAATGGTGTGTTAGTTTCCGCTTTATAACAAAGTGAATCAGCTATGCATATACATATATGCCCATATTGCCTCCTTCTTGCATCTCCCTCCCACCCTCCATATTCCACCTCTCTAGCTAATCACAAAGCACCAAGCAGATATCCCTGTTCTATGTGGCTGCTTCCAACTAGTTATCTATCTTACATTTGGTAGTATATGTTAGTTCATGCCACTCTCTCATTTCATCCCAGCTTACCCTTCCCCCTCCCCATGTCCTCAAGTCCCTTCTCTACATCTGCGTCTTTATTCCTGTCCTGCTCCTAGGTTCTTCATAACCATGTTTTTTCAATTCCATATATATGTGTTAGCATATGGTATGTGTTTTCTCTTTCTGACTTACTTCACTCTGTATGACAGACTCTAGTCCATCCACCTCACTACAAATAACTTAATTTGGTTTCTTTTTATGGCTGAGTAATATTCCATTGTATATATGTGCCACATCTTTACCCATTCATCTGTCAATGGACACTTAGGTTGATTCCATGTCCTTGTTATTGTAAATAGAGCTGCAATGAACATTGTGGTATATGACTTTTTGAATTATGGTTTTCTCAGGGTATATGCCCAGTAGTGGGATTGCTGGGTCATATGGTAGTGCTATTTGTAGTTTTCTAAGGACCCTCCATACTGTTCTCCATAGTGGCTGTATCAGTTTGCATTCCCACCAACAGTGTAAGAGGGTTCCCTTTTCTCCACACCCTCTCCAGAATTTATTGTTTGTAGATTTTTTGATGATGGCCATTCTGACTGGTGTGAGGTGATAACTCATGGTAGTTTTGATTTGCATTTCTCTAATGATTAATGATGTTGAGCATTCTTTCATGTGTTTGTTGGCAATCTGTATATCTTCTTTGGAGAAATATCTCTTTAGGTCTTCTTCCCATTTTTGGATTGGGCTGTTTGTGTTTTTCGTATTGAGCTGCATGAGCTGCTTGTAAATTTTGGAGATTAATCCTTTATCAGTTGCTTCATTTGCAAATATTTTCTTCCATTCTGAGGTTTGTCTTTTCATCTTGTTTATGGTTTCCTTTGCTGTGCAAAAGCTTTTAAGTCTCATTAGGTCTTATTTTTAAAATTTTTGTTTTTATTTCCATTTTTCTAGGAGGTGGGTCAAAAAGGATCTTGCTGTGATTTACATCAGAGTGTTCTGCCTATGTTTTCCTCTAAAAGTTCTATAGTATACAGTCTTACATTTAGGTCTTTAATACATTTTGAGTTTCCTTTTGTGCATGGAGCTAGGGAGTGTTCATTCCTTTATATGTAGCTATCCAGTGTTCCCAGCACCACTTATTGAAGAGATTGTTTTTCTCCCTTGTATATTCTTGCCTCCTTTATCAAAAATAAGGTAATCATATGTGCATGGCTTTATCTCTGGGCTTTCTATCCTGTTCCATTGATCTATATCTCTGCTTCTGTGCCTGTACCATACTGTCTTGATTACTGTAGTTTTGTAGTATAGTCTGAAGTCAGGGAGCTTCATTCCTCTAACTCCCTTTTTCTTTCTCAAGATTGCTTTGGCTACTAGGGGTCTTTTGTCTTTCCATACACATTGTGAAATATTTTTTCTAGTTTTGTGAAAAATGCCATTGGTAGTTTGATAGGGATTATATTGAATCTGTAGATTGCACTGGGTAGTATAGTCATTTCACAATGTTGATTCTTCCAATCCAAGAATATTGTATATCTCTCCATCTGTTGGTATCATCTTTAATTTCTTTCATCAGTGTCTTATAGTTTGTTGCATAAATGTCTTTTGCGTCTTTAGGTAGGTTTATCCCTAGGTATTTTATTCTTTTTGTTGCAATGGTAAATGGGGGTGTTTCATTAATTTCTCTTGCAGATTTTTCATCATTACTATATAGGAATGCAAGAGATTTCTGTGCATTAATTTTAAATCCTGCTACTTTACCAAATTCATTGATTACCTTTAGTAGTTTTCTGGTTCGCGTCTTTAGGATTCTATATGTATAGTATCATATCATCTGCAAACAGTGACAGTTTTACTTCTTTTCTGATTTAGACTCTTTAGTTCTTTTTCTTCTCTGATTGGTGTAGCTAAAACTTCCAAAAATATGTTGCAAAATAGTGGTGAGAGTGGGCAACCTATTCTTCTTCCTGATCTTAGTGGAAATGCTTTCAGTTTCTCGCCACTGAGAACGATGATGGATGTGGGTTTGTCATATATGGCCTTTATTATCTTGAGGGAACTTCCTGCTATGCCTACTTATTGGAGCGTTTTTATTATAAATTGGTGTTGAATTTTGTTGAAAGCTTTTTCTGCATCTATTGAGATGATCATATGTTTTTTAGCCTTCAATTTGTTAATATGGTGTATCACATTGATTGACTTGTGCATATTGAAGAATCTTTTGCATTCCTGGGGTAAACCCCACTTGATCATGGTGTATGATCCTTCTAATGTGTTGTTGGATTCTATTTGGTAGGATTTTGTTCAGTATTTTTTCATCTATGTTCATCAGTGAAATTGGCCTGTAGTTTTCTTTCTTTGTGACATCTTTGTCTGGTTTTGTTATCATGGTGAGGGTGCCCTCATAGAATGTGATTGGGAGTGTTCCTCCCTCTTCTATATTTTGGAAGAGTTTGAGAAGGATAGGTGTTATTTCTTCTGTAAATGTTTGATAGACTTTGCCTGTGAAGCTATCTGGTCCTGGGCTTTTGTTTGTTGGAAGATTTTTGATCACAGTCTCAGTATCAGTGCTTGTGTTTGGTCTGTTTATATTTTCTATTTCTTCCTGGTTCAGTCTCGGAAGTTGTGCTATTATAAGATTTTGTCCATTTCTTCCAGGCTGTCCATTTCATTGGCATATAGTTGCTTATAATAATCCCTCATGATCCTTTGTATTTCTGCAGTGTCAGCTGTTACTTCTCCTTTTTCATCTCTAATTCTATTGATTTGAGTCTTCTCCCTTTCTTTCCTGATGAGTCTGGCTAATGGTTTATCAATTTTGTTTATCTTCTCAAAGAACCAGCTTTAGTTTTATTGATCTTTGTTATTGTTTCCTTCATTTCTTTTTCATTTATTTCTGATCTGATCTTTATGGTTTCTTTCCTTCTGCTAACTGTGGGGATTTTTGTTCTTTCTCTAACTACTTTAGGTGTAAAGTTAGGTTATTTTTTTGAGATGCTTCTAGTTTCTTGAGGTAGGATTGTATTGCTATAAACTTCCCTCTTAGAACTGCTTTTGCTGTATCCCATAGGTTTTGAGTCATTGTGCTTTCTTTCTCATTTGTTTCTAAGTATTTTTTGATTTCCTCTTTGATTTCTTCAGTGGTCTCTTGGTTATTTTACTAGTGTATATTTTAGCCTCCATGTGTTTGTATTTTTACTGTTATTTTTCTGTAATTGTTATCTAGACTCATAGCATTGTGGTCAGAAAAGATACTTGATACAATTTCAATTGTATTAAATTTACCAAGCCTTGATTTGTGACCCAGGATATGATCTATCCTTGAGAATGTTCCATGAGCACTTGAAAAGAAAGTGTATTCTCTTGTTTTTGGATCCAGTGTCCCATATGTATCAATTAAATACATCTTGTTTGATGTGTCATTTAAAGCTTGTGCTTCCTTATTTATTTTCATTTTGGATGATCTGTCCATTGGTGAAAGTGGGGTTAATGTCCCCTACTATGATTGTGTTGCTGTCAGTTTCCCCTTTTATGGCTGTTAGCATTTGCCTTATGTATAGGGGTGCTCCTATGCTGGGTGCGTAAGTATTTACAATTGTTATATCTTCTTCTTGGATGGATCCCTTGATCATTATGTAGTGTCCTTCTTTGTCTCCTGTAATAGTCATTGTTTTAAAATCTGTTTTGTCTGATATGAGAATTGCTACTCCAGGTTTCTTTTGATTTCCATTTGCATGGAATATCTTTTTCCACTCCCTCACTTTCAGTCTGTATGTGTCCCTAGGTCTGAAGTCGGTCTCTTTTAGACAGCCTATATATGGGTCTAGGTTTTCTATCCATTCTGCCAGTCGATGTCTTTTTTGTTGGAGCATTTAATCTATTTACATTTACGTTAATTATCAATATGTATGTTACTATTACCATTTTCTTAATTGTTTTGGATTTGTCATTGAATGTCTTTTCCTTCTCTTGTGTTTCCTGCCTAGAGAATTTCCTTTAGCGTTTGTTGTAAAGCTGGTTTGGTAGTGCTGATTTCGCTTAGCTTTTGTTTCTCTGTAAATATTTTAATTTCTCCATCAAATCTAAATGAGATCCTTGCTGGGTAGGGTAATCTTGGTTGTAGGTTTTTCCCTTTCATTACTTTTAAAATGTTCTGCCGCTCCCTTCTGGCTTGCAGAGTTTCTGCTGAAACATCAGCTGTTAAACTTATGGAGATTCCCTTGTATATTATTCGTTGTTTTTCCCTTGTTGTTTTTAATATTTTTTCTTGGTATTTAATTTTTGATAGATTGATTAATATGTGTTTTGCCATGTTTTTCTTTGGATTTATCCTGTATGGGACTCTCTGTGCTTCCTGGACTTGATTAACTATTTCCTTTCCCATATTAGGGAAGTTTTCAACTATAATCTCTTCAAATATTTTCTCAGTCCCTTTCATTTTCTCTTCTTCTTCTGGGACCCTTATAATTCAAATATTGGTGCATTTAATGCTGTCCCAGTTGTCTCTGAGACTGTCCTCAATTCTCTTTATGTTTTTTTCTTTATTCTGCTCTGCGATAGTTATTTCCACTATTTTATCATCCAGATCCCTTATCAGTTCTTCTGCCTCAGTCATTCTGCTAATGATTCCTTCTAGAGAATTTTAAATTTCTTTTATTGTGTTGTTCATCATTGTTGTTTTCTCTTTCCTTTTTCTAGGTCCTTGTTATACCTTTCTTGTATTTTCTCCATTCTATTTCCAAAATTTTGGATCATCTTTACTATCATTACTCTGAGTTCTTTTTCAGGTAGACTGCCTATTTCCTCTTCATTTTTTTGATCTGGTCGGGTTTTCCTTGCTTCTTCAACTGCCTTGTGTTTCTCTTTCTTCTCATTTTGCTTAACTTACTGTGTGTGGGGTGTCCTTTTCACAGGCTGCAGCTTCATAGTTCCCCTTGTTTTTGGTGTCTGCCCCCAGTGGTGAAGGTTGGTTCAGTGGGTTGTGTAGCCTTCCTGGTGGACGGGACTGGTGCCTGTGTTCTGGAGGATGAAGCTGGATCTTGTCTTTCTGGTGGACAGGACTGCAGCTGGTGCTGTTTTGTGACCTTATTATTATTTGAGGCAACCTCTCTGCTAATGTGTAGGTTTGTGTTCCTGTCTTGCTAGTTGTTTGGCATAGGGTGCCCAGCACAGTAGCTTGCTGGTCGTTGAGTGAAGCTGGGTTTTAGCATTGAGATGGAGATCTCTTGGAGAGCTTTCATCACTCAATATTACATGGAGCTGGAAGGTCTCTGTTGGACCAAGGTCCCAAACTCGACTCTCCCACCAGAGAGACACAGACCTGACACCCGGCCAGTGCGCCAAGACTCTGTCAGCCACACGGCTCAGAAGAGAAGGGAGAAAGAAAGAAAGAAAGAAAGAAAAATATAAACTAAATAAAATTTTAAAAATAAAAATAATTATTAGAAATAAAAAAATTAAAAAGTAAGGAAAAAAAAGAAAGAAAGAAAGTAGAGGGCGATCAATCCAAAAAGCAAATCCACCAATGATAACAAGTGCTATAAACTATACTAACCCCTCCCCCTCCAAAAAAAAACCCCAAAATAAAATGGACAGACAGAATCCTAGGACAAATGCTAAAAGCAAAGCTATACAGACCAAATCACACAAAGAAGCATCCACATACACACTCACAAAAAGAGAAAAAGGAGAAATAAAAAAGATCATTGCTCCCAAAATCCACCGCCTCAATTTTGGGATGAATTGTTGTCTATTAAGGTATTCCACAGTTGCAGGGCACATCAAGTTGATTGTGGAGATTTAATCCCCTGTTCCAGAGGCTTCTGGGAGAGATTTCCCTTTCTCTTTTTTGTTCACACTGTTCTGGGTTTAGCTTTGGATTTGGCCTTGCCTCTTTGTGTAGGTCGCCTGAGGACGTCTATTCTTCTCTCAGACAGGATGGGGTTAAAGTAGCAGCTGATTAGGGGGTTCTGGCTCACTCAGGCCGGGGGTAGGGAGTGGTATGGAATGCGCGGCCTGTCTGCGGTGGCAGAAGCGTGACGTTACAACAGGCTGAGTCTCGCCGTGTGTTCTCCCGGGGAAGTTGTCCCTGGATCCCGGAACCCTGGCAGTGGCGGGCTGCCTAGGCTCCCAGAAAGGGACATGTGGATAGTGACCTGTGTTGCTCACAAGCTTCTTGGTGGTTGCAGCAGCAACCTTAGCGTTTCATGTCCGTTTCTGGTTTCTGCACTGATAGCCATGGCTAGCGCTTTTCTCTGGGGCTCGTTTAGGTGGTGCTCTGAATCCCCTCTCCTCACGCATCCCGAAACAATGGTCTCTTGCCTCTTAGGCAGGTGCAGTCTTTTCGCCAGACTCCCTCCCAGCTAGCTGTGGCTCACTAGCCCCCTTAAGACTGTGTTCACGCAGCCAACCCCAGTCCTATCCCTGGGATCTGACCTCTGAAGCCTGAGCCTCAGCTCCCAGCGCCCACCCATCCTGGCCGGTGGGTGAGCAGACAAGCATCTTGGGCTGGTGAGTGCTGGTTGACACTTATACTCTGAATGGGAATCTTTCCGCTTTGCCCTCTGCACCACTGTTGCTGCGGTCTCCTCCGTGGCTCTGAAGCTTCCCCCTCGCAACCCCCCATCTCCACCAGTGAAGGGGTTTCCTAGTGTGTGGAAACTTTTCCTCTTTCACAGCTCCCTCCCAGTGGTGCAGGTCCCGTCTCTATTCTTTTGTCTCTGTTTTTTCTTTTTTCTTTTGCCCTACGCAGGTACATGGGGGTTTCTTGCCTTTTGGGAAGTCAGGTCTTCTGCCAGCATTCAATAGGTGTTCTGTAGGAGTCGTTCCACAAGTAGATGTATTTCTGATGTATTTGTGGGGAGGAAGGCAATTTCCAAGTCTCACTCTTCTGCCATCTTGAAGGTCTCTGCTTGAATGTTTTTGAATATGTATTTTTTTTGGATATGTATCCAAGAGTGGAATTGCAGGGTCAGTTATTTTATTGAGCATATTTTCATATATGGCATTAGAGAATGCTCTAATTTCATTCTTTTACATGTAGTAGTCCAATCTTCTCAGCATCCCTTATTGAACAGTCTGTCTTTCTCCATTGTATATTCTGGCCTCCTTTGTCATAGATTAACTGACCATAATTTTGTGAGTTTATTTCTGGGCTCTCTCTTTTGTTCCATTGTTCTTTGTGTCTGATTTTGTGCCATTATCATACTGTTTTGATTATTGTATCTTCGTAGTATAGTTTGAAGTCAGAGAGCATGTTTACTCTGGCTCTCTTCTTCTTTCTCAAGATTGTTTTTGCTATTCAGGTCTTTTGTGTTTCCATAAAGATTTTTAAATTACTTGTTCTTCTTCTGTGAAAATGTAATTGGTATCTTGATAGAGATAGCATTGAATCTGTAGACTGGTTTGGGTAGTATGGTCATTTTAACAATATTAATTCTTCCTATACAAGAGCACAGTACATCTGTTTGTGTCCTCTTCAATGTCTTTCATCAGTATCTTATAGTTTTCTGAACACAGCTCTTTTATCTCCTTAGGTAGGTTTATTCCTAAGTATTCTGTTATTTTTGACGTAATGGTAAATTGGATTTTTACCTTAATTACTCTTTCTGATAGTTCATTGTTAGTGTATATAAATACAAGAGTTCTCTATATTAATTTTATATTCTGCATCTTTATTGAATTCACTGATGAGCTTTAGTAGTTTTCTGGTGGCATCTTTAGGATTTTCTATGTATAGTATCATGTTACCTGCAAACAGCAACAGTTATACTTCCTATTTAATTTAGATTTTTTCTTTATTTTTCTTGTCTGATTGCTGTGACTAGAACTTCCAATTCTATGCTGAATAAAAGTGGCAATAGTGGGTATCCTTATCTTGTTCTGATCTCAGAGGAAATGTTTCCAACTATTCATAAGAGAGTGATGTTAGGTGTGGGTTTGTCTTCTACAGTCTTTATTATGTTGAGATATGTTCCCTCTATGCCCACTTTCTGGAGATTTTTTTTTTTTTAGATGTTGGGGGTAGGAATTTAGTAATTTATTTATTTATTTTTGCTGTGTTGGGTCTTCGTTTCTGTGTGAGGGCTTTCTCTAGCTGTGGCAAGCGGGGACCACTCTTCATCGCGGTACGCGGGCCACTGACTATCGCGGCCTCTCTTGTTGCAGAGCACGGGCTCCAGACGCGCAGGCTCAGTAGTTGTGGCTCACAGGCCTAGTTGCTCCGTGGCATATGGGATCCTCCCAGACCAGGGCTCGAACCTGTGTCCCCTGCATTAGCAGGCAGATTCTCAACCACTGCACCACCAGGGAAGCCCTCTGGAGATTTTTTAAATCATAAATGAATATTGAATTTTGTCAAATGCTTTTTCTGCATCTATTTGAGATTATTTTATGATTTTTATTATTTAATTTGTTAATATGGTGTATCACATTGATTGATTTGTGGATATTGAAAAATCCTTGCATCCCTGGGATAAATCTCACTTGATCATGGTGTATGATTCTTGTATTGTTGAATTCAGTTTGCTAGTATTTTGTTGGGAATTTTTGCACTTATATTCATCAGTGATATTGGCCTGTAACTTTCTTTTTTTGTGATAACTTTCTCTGGCTTTTGTGTCAGGGTGATGCAGGCCTCATAGGATGAGTTTGGTAGCATTCCTTTCTCTGCAATCTTTTTGGAATAGTTTCAGGATATTCTCTAAATGTTTGGTAGAATTCACCTATGAAGCCATCTTGTCCTAGACTTTTGTTTCTTAGGAATTTTTCAATATCTGATTCAATTCCATTATTCTGTTCAATACCATTTGTTTAATACCATTTGTCTGTTCAATATTCTGTTTCTTCCTGGTTCAGTCTTGGGAGCCTGTAGATTTCTAAGAATATGCCCATATCATCTAGGTTTTATGTTTCATTGGTATATAGTTGCATAGTACTCTCTTATAATCTTTTGTATTTCTGTGGTGTTGGTTATAACTTCTCAGTTTTCATTACTGATTTTATTGATTTGGGCCTGCTCTCTTTTGTTTTCTTGATGAGTCTGGCTAAAAGTTTATCAGTGTTGTTTACCTTTTCAGAGAACCAGTTTTTTGTTTCATTGATCTTTTCTATTGATTTTTTAGTTTCTATTTCATTTATTTCTGCTCTGATCTTTATGGTTTCTTTTCTTCTATTAGCTTTGGGCTTTGCTTGTTTTTCTCTCGTTCTTTTAGGTATAAGTTTAGGTTGTTTATTTGAGCCTTTTCTTGTTTACTGAGGTAAGCATGTATTGCTATAAACTTCCTTCTTAGAACTCTCTTGTTGCATCCCATAGGTTTTGGAACTCATGTTTTCTTCATTTGTCTCTAAGTATCTTTTAATTTGTTCTTTCATTTCTTCAGTGATCCATTGGTTTTTTAGTAGCATATTGTTTAGCCTCTACGTGTTTGAGTTTTTTTAGTTTCTTTCTTGTAGTTGATTTCTAATCTCATAGCACTGTGGTCAGAAAAGATGCTTGATATGATTTCAATTTTCTTAAATTTACCAAGGCTTGCTTTGTGGCCCAGCACATGATCTATTCTGTAGAATGTTTCATGTGCACTTGAAGAGATGGGTATTCTGCTGCTTTCTGATGGAATGCTCTATAAACATCAATTAAATCCATCCTGTCTAATGTGTCATTTAAAGTCTGTTTCCTTATTGACTTTCTGTCTGGATGATCTATCCATTGATGTAAATGGGCTGTTAAAGTTTCCTACTATTATTGTTTCACTGTCAATTTCTCCCATTATGTCTGTTAATATTTGCATTATGTAAGTAGGTGCTCCTATGTTGGGTGCATATATACTTATTATTGTCATATTTTCTTCTTAGATTGATCCTTTGATCATCATATAGTGTCTTCCTTTGTCTCTTGTAACAGTCCTTATTTTAAAGTCTATTTTGCCTAATGTAAGTATTACTACCCCAGCTTTCTTTTGACTTCCATTTGCATGGAATACCTTTTTCCATCTCCTCACTTCCAATCTGTATGTCTTTAGATCTGAAGTGAAACTTCTATAGGGATATATCAGCATATATATATAGGTCTCATTTTTGTATCCATTCAGCCACTCTCTGTCTTTTGATTGGAGCATTTAGTCTTTTTACATTTAAGGTAATTTTTGATATGTATGTTCTTATTGACATTTTGTTAATTGTTTTTTGATTATTTTTTCAGGTATTTTTCCCCTTTTTCTTTTGTTTACTTCTTTTGTGCTTTTATGACTATTTTATGTTTAGATTCCTTTGTCTTTTTTTGTATATATTTATTATAGATTTTTGGTTTGTGGTTACCATCAGGTTTTTATATAACAATCTATTTACATACATGATTGTTTTAAGTTGCTGATCTCTTAATTTCATATGGATTTTAACAACCCTGAATTTGTACTCTCCTCCCCTCATGGTTACTGTTTTTGATATCATATTTTACATCTAATTGTTTTATGTACCCCTTAACAGCTTGTTGGGGATATAGATGATTTTACTAATTTTGTCTTTTATTCTTCCTACTAGCTTTGTGTGTGGATGATTTCCTACCTTACTGTATTCTTGCCTTTAGCAATGAGGTTTTCCATTTCATAATTTTCATGTTTCTAGTTGTGGCCTTTTCTTTACTGTTTAGAGATATTTCTTTAACAGGTATTGTAAAGCTGGTTTGGTGATACTGAACTCTTTTAACTTTTGCTTGTGTATAAAGCTTTTAATCTATCAAATCTGCATTTTTGTTTGTTTGTTTGCAGTTTTGACTGTTTGGCAAAAGAGAAGGATGGTTAAACACACAGACTCTAGAGTCAGATGGCCTGAACCTAAACCCTAATGAGGAGCTCTGTGAATTGTCTCTATAATTTTGAAAGATAGCCTTGCTGGGTAGAATATCCTTGATTGTATGTTTTCCCTTTTCATCACTTTAAATATATCATGCCTCTCCCTTCTGGCCTGCAAAGTTTGTGCTAAAAAGTCAGCTGATAGCCTTAAGGGAGTTACTTTGTATATTATTTGTTCTTTTTCCCTTGCTGCTTTTAATATTCTCTCTTTATCTTTAATTTTTGCCTTTTTAATTACAATACGTCTTGGTATGTTCCTCTTTGGGTTAATCTTGTATAGGACTTTGGGCTTCCTGGACTTGGATGACTGTTTCCTTTTGCAGGTTAGGGAATTTTTCAGCTATTATGTCTTTTTTTTTTTTTTTTTTTTTTGATCTTTATTGGAGTATAATTGCTTTACAATGGTGTGTTAGTTTCTGCTTTATAACAAAGTGAATCAGTTATACATATATATATGTTCCCATATCTCTTCCATCTTGCGTCTCCCTCCCTCCCACCCTCCCTATTCCACCCCTCTAGGTGGTCACAAAGCACTGAGCTGACCTCCCTGTGCTATATGGCTGCTTCCCACTAGCTATCTATTTTATGTTTGGTAGTGTATATATGTCCATGCCACTATCTCGCTTTGTCACAGCTTACCCTTCCCCCTCCCCATATCCTCAAGTCTATTTTCTAGTAGGTCTGTGTCTTTATTCCTGTCTTACCCTTAGGTTCTTCATGACAGTTTTTTCCCTTAAATTCCATATATATGTGTTAGCATACAGTATTTGTCCTTCTCTTTCTGACTTACTTCACTCTGTATGACAGACTCTAGGTCCATCCACCTCATTAAAAATAGCTCAATTTCATTTCTTTTTATGGCTGAGTAATATTCCATTGTATATATGTGCCACATCTTCTTTATCCATTCATCCGATGATGGGCACTTAGGTTGTTTCCATCTCTGGGCTATTGTAAATAGAGCTGCAATGAACATTTTGGTACATGACTCTTTTTGAATTATGGTTTTATCAGGTTATATGCCCAGTAGTGAGATTGCTGGGTCATATGGTAGTTCTATTTGTAGTTTTTTAAGGAACCTCCATACTGTTCTCCACATTCCCACCAGCAGTGCAAGAGTGTTCCATTTTCTCCACACCCTCTCCAGCATTTATTGTTTCTAGATTTTTTGATGATGGCCATTCTGACTGGTGTGAGATGATATCTCATTGTAGTTTTGATTTGCATTTTTCTAATGATTAATTATGTTGAGCATTCTTTCATGTGTTTGTTGGCAGTCTGTATATCTTCTTTGGAGAAATGTCTATTTAGGTCTTCTGCCCATTTTTAGATTAGGTTGTTTGTTTTTTTTTGTTATTGAGCTGTGTTCTTAGCTCCTTTCTCTCTTCTCCTTCTGGGACCTATATAATTCAAATATTAGTGCACTTAATGTTGCCCCAGAGGTCTCTTAAACTGTCCTTATTTCCTTTCATTCTTTTTCTCTGTTCAGCTTGAGTGATTTCCACTACTCTGCCTTCCAGCTCACTGACCCATCCCTCTGTATCATTTAGTCTCTTCATTAAAAACTTCTAACCTCTCATTCTGTACACCCATTATTCACCCAAGTTTTTGATCATCTTTATGATCACTACCCTGTACTCTTTCTTGGGTAGATTGCCTATTTCCACTTCACTTAGTTCTTCTTCTGGGGTTTTATCTTGTTCCTTCATCAGGAACATGTTCCTCTGTCTCCTCAGTTTGCTTAAGTTGTTGCTTTTATTTTTGTGTGTCTTGTAGGCTAGTTATGCTTTCCAACTTTGGAGAAGTGTCCTTCTGTAGGAGACGTCCTATGCATCCTTGCAGTGCACTCACTTCTCATAACCCAAGCTATATGCTCTAGGGGGTTCCCCCATGAGGGTGACATGGGTCTTTCTGTTGTGGCATGCTGACTATATGGGCATTTTGGTAGGCTTGGTTGGCCCCCATTCTGTTTGGTTTCCAAGGCTGGTTTTGTGTGGAGGCTGCTGGTTGGTGGGAAAGTTCACAAGGTGGTTGACTGTAGAACCCCTGGGGGCCCCAGGGCTAATGCTTGCTCACTGGTGGTAGAGTCAGAGTCCAAAGATTCTGGGGCTGTTTCCCATCCACTGGTATGTGAAGTCAGTTTCTGGGGTTAGTGCTGGACTACTGACAGGCAGAGCCGAGTCCTGGAGTCTGTTTACATGGCCCAGAAATCCAAGAGCTTGTTTCAGATCACTGGTGGGGGGGGCCACCTGTTCCTGACACATCTTGGTGTGGGGTCCAGCATGTCCCAAAGCTTATGTTGGTTTGCTAGTGGGCAGGACATGGCCCAGGTGATCCCATGGCAGGTTCTCACATGTTATAGGCAGGCTGAGTCTGCAGGTTGTGAATTTGTGGTTTTCTTGCATCTGGTGTCTGAGCCTTGGTGAGTAAGCCTGGCCCAGAGCTTAGAGCAAGGTTCCTGAGTGCAGGGCTTGAGCCCAGGGTAGTCTGGGGCTGGTACCTGCTCACTAGTGGATGGAGCTGGTTCTGAGCCCTCTGGTGAGCTGGGCCATGTCCAGAGGTGGCAGTGTGCTCAGGAGGATTTTAGGCAGCTTGTCTGCTAATGTGGTTGGGGGGGGGGGGTGGCTGTGTCCTCATCCAGTTAGTTGCTTAGCTTGAGGCATTTGAGAACTGGATCCTATGGGCTATTGAGTGGGGCCAGGTCTTGGAGCAAATAAGCTAGAGTGAGTGTTCCACAGTGACACCCACCAACACCAGCATTCATTCAGTAGATGAAGCTCTCATGAATGGCTGCTGCTAGCATCTATTTCAGCAGGGTGAGTCATAGCCACACCATGCCTCTCCAGAAGACTCTCCAAGACAGATCAGTCTAGCCCTGGTTCCTATTAAATTACTGCTTTTGCCCTGGGTTTCTAGAACAAGTGAGGTTTTGTGTGTACCCTTTAAGACTGAAGTCTCTATTTCCCCCAGTCATGTGGGACTCATGAAATCAAGCCCAGCTTGCCTTCAAAGCCAAATGCTCTGGGGGCTCATCTTCCTTATGCAGGATCCTTGGGCTGGAGACCCCAACGTGTGGCTCAGTACTTTCAGTCCTATGGGAAAACCTCTGCAATATAATTATAGTCCAGTTTGTGGGTCACCCACCTGGGGGTATGACTTGACTATATCACCAGTCTTCTTCTCCTACCCATCTTGTTATGGTTTCTTCTTTATGCCTTTAGTTGTGGAAGATCTTTTCTAGTAGGTTCCAGTCTTTTTCACTGATAGTTGTTCCACAAAGAGTTGTGACTTTGGTGTGGTCATGAGAAGAGGTGAGCTCACGGATTTTATACTCCACAACCATGGCCAGTGTCAAGATAGAGTGTGGTAGACATTTTTTATCTCAGATATTGAATTATCTATTTTTTATTGAGTCCTCTTTATATTTTCTTGTACCTTGTAAAAATGAGCTATATTTAGATCAATTTTATTCCTTAATTCAGTTAGCCTTTTTAATACCAATGATTTGAATTCTTTATCTGGTGAATTGTTTATTTCTGTATTATTATTTATTTTTTCAGGGCTTTTTTCTTGCTCTTTCAATTGAGAGTAGTTCCCCTCTTTTTCATTTTACTTAACTTTCTCTGTCTCTATTAATTTAGATGAAAAAGTTAGCTTTTGTGGTCTTGAATGGATGTTCTTATGTGGGAGCATCCCTACACAGACTCTTTGTGCCCAAAGCCTTTGGTTGTGGGGGCTGGATTTAATGTGGTTGCCAGTCAATTATTTCCTCAGGGTGTGCTGGCAGATATAACCTTGGTAGAGGATGTGGCTGATTGATGGAGGATATAGAGATCCCACTCAGGGTGTGAGGCAGGACTTCCTTTCTGCTCAGTAGCTGTCACCACCCTGTCATGAGTGGGGTCTGCTATCAAGTTGCTGGAGCCTATGCACTGTGGGTTGTGCTCAAGCTGGCTCTGTTCCCTCCAAGTATGTTTTTCCTTCTCCCCTCATGGCAACCTTTGTCACAAAGGAGGGGAATTATAAAGCAAGTGAGACTCGTGCACTTACAGAGATCCAATGCTCTGCCTGTGCAGGTGTCTGTGGCTTTGCTCAAATGGAGCCCACTGTCATGTGTTTTCCTTGGTGTGGCCTCCCAGATCTAGCACTGCATTGTGGTGTGGAGTTATCAGAGCTGGAGCATATGTTTGGTTTGTGCTGGGTCATGAAATCAGGCAGTCATGGAAATTCCAGCAGATGTCCTGCAATTAGAAGTATGGGTTGCTTCTGGGGTGCTGCTTTGTAAACACCAACAAGAGCTACTGCAGCCCCATCTGGGCTATTCTTCTGGCCCTGGGTCACCCCTCCATCCCTAGATCAAGTTTTTGTCCAGATTCTGGCCACACTATACCCAGTGCCACGGTGTTGCATGGAGTAGGTGGGCTCAGTGCATTCACTCAGCTCAGGCTAGGGGGCACAGTGAGGTGACAACTGCTAAGGCAGACCTATCCACCCTGCCTGGAGACAAGTCAGCACCCACACACTTCTTACAAGTGGGTTCTAGTCTTCTCCAGCTTTTCTCTCTCTCCAGGGGTTCTCTAAGCAGCCAAGGGTGTTTGTCTCCTATGGGGTGTAGGACCCCAGGACTGGGACACCTTGTCTGTGACTCAACCCCTTAACTTTCTGGGGGCAAGTGTCCAGCCATGCGATCTACATTTTCCTCTGAATCCACTCCCAGGGGCACACGTCCTGACCCAACTGTTTTTCTTTCTGTCCTACTCAATTGCATGTGTATTTTTCTTACAACCTTGGTTGTACAGGAGTCCTTCCACCAGTTTCAAGTTAGTTTTCTGTGAGAATTGTTCCACAAGTATATGTATTTTTTATGTGTTCATGGGTGGTGGTTAACTCCATGTCCGATTACTCCACCATCTTGATCTCCTTCCCCTGCTTTTCCTTTTTGTTCACTCACATATGACTATTTTAATAGTCTGAGGTTTGTTTTAAAGTTAAGTTGATGAAAGAAACTAGAAATTTTACAATAAGATAATCAATTGTCCCAGCACATCTTATAAATTCTTGTTTCTCTTTCTAACTACTAGCTGTGTGAACTTAACCAAATCACATAACTTCTCTGAGTCAGAGTTTCCTCATAAGAGTTCTTATATCACAGGGCTGTTGTGGGATTTAGTGAGTTAATATTTTGCCACCCTTTGTACAATGACTAGCAACAAATAATCTATCAATAAAAGTCATCACATTGTTATGTTTTTATTTGTGCCTCAACCATCATTAAGTGTACATGTAATAGGATGCTAAAATGAGACTTCTTCCCTTTTGGGAGTTTTAACTTACATTGTAAACCTGGGAAAATAAGTATCAATTACCCCATCATTCAAAAGCATATCTCTGTTTGACTTGGAATAGGAAGACTATCTCTACAGAACTTGCAATAGGAAGATAGAAAACAAATTTCACCATCATTAGTTCCTATCACTTCCAGGCTATATAAGAAGGATATTCCGAGATGGACAGAGAGTAAGTGTGCTACGGTGGCCCCACCCACAGAGAAGAAGATGCGAGCTCCTTAAATAGTCCAAAGATAAGAGGCTGTCTAACAATTCTAACAGCATAGAGAAAGGAGAGCGCCTTCCTGACTTCTGTTGGACAAGAATGTGTGTTTCCTGTAGCACAGATGGGGACTCTGAATTATCCTGGAAACAAGTGTCTGAGGAGTAGTTATAAGTGACCAGGAGAGAAGGCATTGTGCATAACAGGGAACTGCAGTTGGAGGTCTCCTGCTGGAAGGGGGTCTGCAACCCTGGAGGAACCAACTGCAGAATCAGTGAAGATTGTTTTGACAGAAAATCAAGGCAGAGAGAAATAATGAAAGAGTCTCCACAATCCCTTTCCCTATGATCAGTTTCAGAATACGATTCAGACAAGAACTTAGAAAAAAGAGAAGTTTGAGATTGGTTAAAAGATTGAAGTTTTGGTATTTGGTTTTGAAGTTTGGGACTTTTGAATATATGGAAAAGTTCTGGAATTTGCCAGACATTTATATTCAGTGCCATAGAAAGATGATTATAGAGAGCCAGTGTATCAAGGGACAGTGAGAAAAAAATACAGTGGCTTTCTGCTTACATACTACTTAGTCCAGCTCTGTTACATATATTAATGTTATTGTTTTCATTTATGTAGTGTTATCTATTGATATTTTTATATCCATGTACCAGGAGTAGATTGTAATATACATTGTAACTTTAAGTGATGTTTTAATATTTGATATATATTTAAAAATAGCTTCCATATAGTCCTCACCACAGTAGTCTACTATGCTGCAAATATTATATTTAATAACTTTCTCAACAAGCATGGACTGGTACTATTTTCACTATTTTAAGATTGACATTTAAGGAATTTGCTCAAGATCATGAAACCATTATATGACTCTTAGATTCCAACGCTTCACTCTTTTTTTTTTTTAATTGAAGTATAGGTAATTTACAACTTCGGGTTAGTTTCAGATTTACAGCAAAGTGATTCAGATATATATCCAAACTCAATTCTTTTCCATTATAAGTTATTACCAGATATTGAATATAGTTCCCTGTGCCATATAGTAAATCTTCGTTGTTTATTTTATATATAGTAGTGTGTATCTGTTAATCCCATACTCCTAATTTATCCCTCCCCCTTTCCTCTTTGGTAACCATAGTTTGTTTTCTATATCTGTGAGTCTGTTTATATTTTGTAAATAAGTTCAATTTACTATTTTTTAGATTCCACATATAGGTGACATCATATAATATTTGTCTTTCTCTATCTGACTTCACGTAGAATGATAATCTCTAGGTCCATCCATCTTGCTGTAAATGGCATTATTTCATTGTTTTTTATGGGTGAGTATATTCCACTGTATATGTATACCATATCTCCTTTAGCCATTCATCAGTTGATGGACACTTATGTTGCTTCCATGTCTTGTCTATTGC
The DNA here is from genome assembly GCF_000442215.2 of Lipotes vexillifer. Classification (NCBI taxonomy): domain Eukaryota; kingdom Metazoa; phylum Chordata; class Mammalia; order Artiodactyla; family Lipotidae; genus Lipotes; species Lipotes vexillifer. Next base: position 115,583 of record NW_006779868.1, on the reverse strand, counting down.
AAGTAATACTGTGATTAACATTGGGGTGCTTGTATCTTTTCAAATAAGATATACACCCAGGAGTGAGATTGCTGGATTATATGGTAACTCTATTTTTAGTTTTTTAAGGAACCTCCATACTGTTTTCCATAGTGGCTGTACCAATTTGCATCCCTACCAACAGTGTAAGAGGGTTCCCTTTTCTCCACACCCTCCCCAGCATTTATTATTTGTATATATTTTGATGATGGTCATTCTAACCTGTCTGAGGTGACATCCTATAGTAGTTTTGATTTGCTTTTCTCTAATAATTAGCAATGTTGAGCATCTTTTCATGTGCTTGTTGACCATCTGTATGTCTTCTTTGGAGAAACATCTATTTAAGTCTTCTGCCCATTTTTTGATTGGGTTGTTTGTTTTTCTGATCTTTAGTTGTATGAGCTGTTAGCATGTTTTGGAAATTAAGCCCTTGTCAGTCCTATCATTTGGTAATATTTTCTCCCATTCTGTTAGTTGTCTTTTCATTTTGTTTATGGTTTCCTTTGCTGTGCAAAAGCTTTTAAGTTTGATGATGTTCCATTTGTTTATTTTCACTTTTAGTTCTTTTGCCTTGGGAGACAGACTTAAGAAAATGCTGCTATAATTTATGTCAGAGAATGTTTTGCCTATGTTCTCTTCTAGGAGTTTTATGCTAATTATGTCTTATATGATGTTTCAGTATTTAAGCCATTTTGAATTTATTTTTGTGTATGTTGAGGGAGTGTTCTAATTTCACTGATTTACATGTAGCTGTCCAGGTTTCCCAACACCACTTGCTGAAGAGACTGTCTTTTCTCCATTGTATATTCTTGCCTCCATTGTCAACAACTAATTAACTGTAGGTGTGGGTTTATTTCTGGGCTCTCTTCTGTTCCATTGATTCATATGTCTCTATTTGTGCCAGTACATACCCGTTTTGATTACTGTAGCTTTGTATTATAGTACTAAGACTGGAAGAGTTATGCCTCCAGCTTTGTTCTTTTTCCTAAGGATCACTTTGAAAATTTTAAGTCTTTTGTGATTCCGTATAAATTTTAGGACCCTTTGTTCTATTTCAGTGAAAAGTGTCATGGGTATTTGATAGGGATTACATTAGATCCCTGGATTGCTTTGGTTAGTATGGCCAATTTAACAATATTAATTCTTCCAATCTAAGAGCATGAAATATATTTTCATTTCCTTGAATCATCTTTGATTTCCTTTACCAATGTTTTATAGTTCTCAGCATATAAGTCTTTCACCTCCTTGATTAGGTTTATTTCTAGGTTGGTTTTTTGTTTGTTTGTTTGTTTGTTTTTTGATGTGATTTTAAGTAGTTTTTTTTTTAACTTTCTATTTCTGATATTTCATTGCTAGTGTAAAGAAATGCAACAGATTTCTGTATATTAATCTTGTATCCTGCTACCTTGCTGAATTCATTCATCGATTGTAATAGTTTTTGTGTGGAGTCTTTAGGGTGTTCTATATAGAGCATCATGCCATCTGCATTTAACATTTTATTTCTTTTTCTTGTCTGATTGTCATGGCTAAGAATTCAATACTATGTTGAATAGAAGTGATGAGAGTGGGCATCTTTGTCTTCTTCCACAATTTAGTGGGAAGGCTTTCAGTTTTTCACCATTGAGTATTATGTTGCTGTGTGTTTGTCACAAATGGCTTTTATTATGTGAGATATGTTCCCTTTATACCCTCTTTGGCAAGAGATTTTATCATGAGTTTTTATCATGAATTTTATCAAATGCATTTTTGCTTCTATTGAGGTAATAGATAATCATGTGATTTTTGTGTTTTCATTTGTTGCTGTGGTGTACCACATTGATTCATTTGCATATGTTGAACCATCCTTGTGCCCTGGCATGAATCCAATGTGATCATGGTGTATGATCCTTTTTATGTGTTGTTGGATTTGGCTTGTTAATATTTTGCTGAGGATTTTTGCATCTAAATTCGTCAAATATATTGACCTGTAGTTTTCTTTTTTGGTAGTGTCTTTGTCTGGTTTTGGTATCAGGGTGATGGTGGCTTCCTAGAATAAATTTGGGAGTGTTCCCTCTTCTTCAATCTTTTGGAAGAGTTTAAGAAGGATCAGTATAAGTTCTTTGTATGTTTGGTAGAATTCTCCAGTGGTCCTGGACTTTTGTTTGCAGGGAGTTTTAAAATTACACATTTTATTTCACAACTAGTGATCAGTCTGTTCAAATTATCTATTACTTCTTCTTTCAGTTTTGGTGAACTGTATGTTTCTGGAAACTTGTCTGTTTCTTGTACATTGCTCTGGCATCTAATTGTTCATAATATTCTCTGACAGTGTTTTGTATTTCTGTGCTACCAGATGTTATTTCTCCTCTTTCATTTCTTATTTTGTTTATTTGGGTTCTCTATTTTCTTCTTGGTGAGCCTAGCCAGAAGTTTGTCAATTTTGTTTATCCTGTTCCAAAAACCAGCTCTTGGATTTATTGATTTTTTTCTATTTTTTAAAAATCTTTATTTTATTTATTTCCTCTCTGATCTTTAGTTTTTCTTTTTCTGCAGGCTTTAGGTATTATTTTGTTCTTCTTTTTCTAATTCTTTTAAGTGGTAGGTTAGGTTCCTTATTTGAGATTTTTCTTGTTTTTTGAGGGAAGCCTGTAGCTCTATGAACTTCCCTCTTAGGACTGTGTTTGCTGCATCCCATAGATTTTGTAAGGTTGTGTTTTCATTGTCATTTGTCTCAAGGTATTTTTTAATTTCCTCTTTGATTTTATTATTGACCTATTGGTTTTTTGTAGCATGCTGTTTAGTCTCCATGTAATTCTTTTCTCGTTTGTTTTTCTGTGGTTGATTTCTATTTTCATGCCATTGTGGTCAGAAAAGATGCTTGAAATAATTTCTATCCTCTGAAATTTGTTGAGGCTTGTTTTGTGTCCTGGTATGTAATCTATCCTAGAGAATGTTCCATGTGTGCTGGAAGAGAATGTGTATTGTGTGTTTTTTGGATATAATGTCCTGAACTGTTCTCTTGTGTCATTTAGGGTCTCTGCTGTCTTATTGATTTTCTTTCTGGAAGATTGGTCCACTGATGTCAGGGGGGTGTTAAAATCTCCTAGTATTATTGTATCCTTATTGTATTAGGAATATTATTGTATTCCTAATTTATCTCTTTATGTCTCTTAGTATTTATTTTATATATTTAGGTACTCCTATATTGGGTGCATAGATGTTAATGAGTGTGATATCCTCTTCTTGTATTGATCAGTTTATCATTGTATTGTGTCCTTCTTTGTCTTTTTTTATGGACTGTGTTTATGGCCTATTTTTTCTGATATGGGTATTGTTATCCCTGCTTTCCTGTCCCTTCCATTTGCATGAAGTATCTTTTTCCATCCCCTCATTTTCATTCTATATCTGTCTTTCACCCTAAAGTGGGTCTCTTGTAGGCAGCATATGTAGGATATTAATTATTTTATTATCCAATCTGCCACACTATGTCTTTTGACTGAAGCATTTAGTCCATTGACATTTAAAGTAATTTTTTTTTTTTTTTTTTTTTTTTGGTACACAGGTCTCTCACTCTTGTGGCCTCTCCCATTGCATAGCACAGGTTCTGGATGCGCAGGCTTAGCGGCCATGGCTCACAGGCTCAGCCACTCTGCGGCATGTGGGGTCCTCCCTGACCAGGGCACAAACCTGCATCCCCTGTATCGGCAGGCAGACTCTCAACCACTGTGCCACTAGGGAAGCCCTAAGGTAATTATTGATAAGTATATATTTATTGTCATTTTAAACCTTATTTTCTGGTTGATTTTGTATTTCTTCTTTTTCCCTTTCTTCTTTTTTGTGGTTTGATGGTTTTCTTTTTTATTTTGCTTGAGTTCCTTTCTTTTCTGTTTTTGTAAATCTATTGTATGTTTTTGGCTTGTGATTATCCTGATTTTCAATTATGTAAGCTCATAACTATATCTACTTGCTTTAGACTGGTAGTCATAAATCTCAAACACATTCTAAAAGATCTACATTTTCTTACTCCCATCCCCCATATTTCGTGATTTTGATGTCATATTTTACATATTCATGCTTATCCTTTTGCAGTTCATTGTATTTATAATCTCTTTCACAGAATTTTTGGATTATTTTTTAATCTATGTACTGGCTTATTTAAGTGATTTTCAATCCTTTTATATATTTACTTTTCCTATTGTGATTTTCCCTTTTCTATAGATTCTTGCTTCTTTTCTATTTGGAGATGAACTTTCCATATTTCTTTAGGATAAGTTTAGTATTGCTGTATTCTTTTCATTTTTGCTTCACTGAGAAATTATTTCTCCTTCTATTCTAAAAAATAATCTTCCTGAATATAGTATCGTATGTTTTCGTTTTTTCCCTATCATGCCACTCCCTCTGGCCTACAAAGTTTGTGCAGAGAAATCAGCTGATAGATTTATGGGTGTTCCCTTGTAACTGACCCTATCTTTTGCTGCCTCTAGAATCCTCTCTTTATCATTAACTTTTGCCATTTTAATTGTGATATATCTTGGTCTGTTTGGGTTCATCTTTGGGGACCCTTTATGCTTCCTGTACCTGGATATCTGTTTCTTTCTTTAGGTTTGGGAAGTTTTCAGCCATAATTTCTTCAGATACATTTTTGATGCCTTTCTCTCTCTTCTTTCCTCCTGGAACTCCATAATGAATTGGTTGTCATTTTATATTATCCCATAGATCTCATATGTTGCTTTCTTTCTTTTATTTTTTTATTTGCCCTTCTGTCTGATGTTCTGATTGGGTGATTTGCATTATTCTATCTTCCAGATAACTTATTTGTTTTCTTGTTTCATTTAGTCTTCTATTCACTGCTTCTAGATTGTTTTTTATCTTGGTAATTGAGTTGTCTAATTTTGATTGGCTCCTCTTTATATTTTCTAGTTCCTTGTTATAGTGATCCACATTTCTATCAATAGTCTTCCTTAGTACCTTCAGCATTTTTATTGCCTCCTTTTTGAATTCAGGTTCTGGTGGCCTGGTCTACCAGAGGTTTGTTTCATAGTTTATTCTTTCAGGGGAATTTCTGTTGTTTTTTTAATTGAAAAGGGCAGTTCCTATGCTTTTTCATTTTACTCTATGAATTTAGGAGAAACAGTTATCTACTGTGGTACTGAAGGGCTGTTTTTATTTGGGAACAGCCATGTGTAGACTATGAGAGTCCAATATTTTTGGTTCAAGGTTTGTTTTTTGTTACTCATGTTTGCCACATCTTTCCTCAGATTGTGCTGACCCTTGTCCCCTTGAGGGAGTGTGTTTTGTATTGTGGTGACCAGAGCCTGCAGTGGATATTGGGTGGGGCCTCCTCTTTGCTCTGTGGTTGTCAATGCCCTGTCAGAGACAGAGTCTGCTGCCCAGTTATTGAAGTAGAAGCCCCCAGATCCAATTCTAAGCTTCAGTGTGAGGTAGGTGGGACTTGAGTGCTCCCTCTGGGAAAGGAGCCATTGCAGGTTCTTCCCCAGGAGCTGTCTTCTGGGACATGTGGCTCTGTGATGCTGCCTGCCACCTGCTGTGCACACCCAAAAAGATCACAGTTGCTGGTGCTGCCCTCAGGGGTCACCTCTGCTGTGTGAGTGCCAGTAATTGGCTTAGATGTGCAGGCATGTGTGCAGACTCACAAAACAACCAGTGCAAAAATTCCCCAAAGCCACAACTCCATTTCCACAGTGGGAGTGCTGGTAATTGGCTCCGATTTTAGCCCTGCCTCCCCATGTGTGCACCCACAAAGTTTGAAAAACCTGTGATGGCTGGAGCCGTTCTCTGCTGTGAGCACACAATGAGGCTACAATGGTAACCCACACCCCTCCCTTCCTATGTTGACAATGGTGCTCCTATGGTGAACCTGCATTCCATCCTGCTCCAGTTTTGGTCCAGGCTACACTCCAGGCCCTTCAGGCTGTCTCTGCACAGCAAAGCTGAGTTTTCTCCCCAGGTCAGTCCACTGAAGCTTGAGTTTCAGCAGCCAGTCACTGCACACACCAGCAGGTACATGTCTCGGGCTGGGAAGTGTGATGATGTGGCAAGGGCCATCTGTGCTGGCCTCTCTCTACCCTGTTTGGCCTCAGACCAGCTTCCACAGTCTCCTCTCAAGCCCCTGAACCTCTCTATCTGTCTTGCTGAACCTCCCAGCCAGTGAAGGAGGTTCCAGAGTGAAAGAACTTTTCCTCTTTCAAAGCTCCCTCCCAGAAACTCAGGTCCCATCCTGATTCCTCTTCTTCTCCTTTTTACCCAGTTACATGGGGATCTTTCCTGCAGCTCTGGTTGGATGAGACCTTCTGCAAGCTTTCAATAGGTATACTGTGAGAATTTTTCCACATGTAGATGTATTTTTGATGTATTTGTAGGAGGAGCTGAGCTCTTTGTCCCTCTACTCTGCCAGCTTGATCTCCTCTTTCCCAAACCTTCACTCTTGACATTGGAGACAGGTCCCCATATTCATTTTTCTCAAAAACTTCATAAAGTTCTTGCCTGTTCATTTCTTTTCATACAATTAGCAGAATTTTGCCAATGTATTTTTGTTGATGAATAGTGTATCTGATCAAATACACCTTTTCTCAGGTCCTCTCTGCCAGAAGACAGGCGTCTTCTAAGGGATACTTAATTTTTTTTTACGTAATAATCACTCTAGACAGGCATACCTTCAAACTACTGTTGAAAAATTCTTGTGTATTTTCACACCTAAACATCTTCATTCTTTCCTATCTGGGTCATTTCCTCATAACATTGGTCCTCCAAAGCATATCATGTTTTTCCCAACTTTTTGCACTGCTCATACTAATTTTTGCACATGAAACACTTAGAATTACTAACTCCCTTACTCTCTTACTTTTACTCCCTCAAATCATCCCTTTCTTTAAAGCCCAATTCAAGTTGCAGATGCTCCACAATTATCCCAGTTAATGGTAGCCATCTTTCAGTCTGCATTTACTGTATACTGCTTTACAGTGTTAGGAAACTTCTTGTGGTTTTATGTTTGTCATAAAAATCATGGCCCTATCTGAAGGTGTACTAAGTGTTCTAAGTTTTTAGGCAAGTACAAGCCTATTCTATCAGGTGGGGAGGTAGAAGTGGGATGGACAAGCCAACTTGTGTACTAAGTATAACCAGCCAGCTAGCTCTCCAAATTACCAACTCTAAAGGATACTGCCAACCTCAGTCTGATTCCAGTCAGCATCCATCTTCAGGAGTGCTTGGCTCAAGGATGGAAGTACTTAGCCTCCTAGGCATTAAGAAAATAAATATTAAATGCTTAGTCTACTTGTGGGAGGAAAAAAAAGTAAAGGCAAGAAGTTTATGATTATAGTTGACAACTCCTAGATAAAGGAAGTCTTTCTGAGTCAATGGAGAGATGTATAGGAGCGTCTAGAGCAAGGATTCTGAATTCAGGGTGATTTTGCCCCACCAAGACTTTTGGCAATATCTGGAGGAAACACTTTTGATTGTCATACCTAGGAGGGAAATAGTTGGGTTCTAATGGCATATAGTGATTAGAGGCCAGGATGCTACTAGAGCATCATGCAATCCACAGAACAGCCACCCTAAATGTTGATAATGCCAAAGTGGAGAAATCTTGCTTTAGTGCTAGGACAAAGAGACTAAGGGTAGCAGGTACCTTGAGACTGAGCTGGTGTTCAGGGCTGGGCTCCATTAATAATAAGAACAGGAACAAACAAACAAAATAAAACAAAAACCTAGGAACTAAGGCAGAAGGCCAGTTAAATGAAGAGTCCCCAAGCAGTGGTAGAAGAGGAAGTTGTGTCTCAATGTTAATGTAGTCTCATGCATGTGTCACTCAGGGCAGCCTGGTGATGGCAAATGATTCCTAGAGTTCTCTCAGGGAAAGGAGTGCCTGATATACCTATAATGGACTTGGAATGGAGCTATAGGTTGTGGTTAATATTGATACAGTGAGGTGAGGTCTATAGGACTGAAAACAGCCTTTCAGTATTTCCTACATAATTTAAAGACAGGGACTTCTTATGCCTATTTGTATCCCCCTAAAATGCTTAACCCACTTTTCTATTAGCATTTAATCAATTAGCACTTATTAATTTATTAATAGATTGATGATTTCCTTAATTGATTATGCCATTCATATCCAACTACGCTCAGCACTACCATGACAACTTGGACATATTCTGATGTACTGAGGAATTAAATCTTCCACTGAAGACCTTAGCAATCATATCACCACAAGACTTGGATTCAGCACTGCATTTAAATAGAAATAAAACAAGCACATTCCAACCCTCTAGGTAGCATACTCTGCTTACTTATGGTTAGGCCTCCGTGGTAAATAAGAGTGATAAGCAGTAACTTCAGTGATGAATTACAGAACAGCTTCAATTACCTCACCCCATCTAAACAAAGCATCCTGCCACCCTCTGGAGAAATTAATCCACCTTAATTTGAATTAGTAGATACTTTTAGGTCAGCTACTTTACATATCTTCCTGCCACTTCTTCCATTCCTAGGCTATCTTTTCCCTTCAATCTGCCTGGCTCAACAGCACACTTTGATCTTACTTCTGGGTGTTAAATATATAAGCTAAATACTGTGGAAGCTAAGGAATGAAGTAGAATCAGTGGACATGGGTCATGTCCTTACCCTCCCAAAGATGGCTAACATTGTCTCTTTCCCACAGAGCCTAGTTTTAAGTTTGCTTTCAATATTGTTGATGCTGAAATTGAATAGCTTTATTTCTTTGATGAGGATTTTTATAGCAACAGTTCAAGAGTGTGGTTGCTGATAAGATTAAGGTGTGTGAAGGGCCTGCACTCCTTTAATCTGGTTTCAGGTAATCTCCTGATGAGTTTCCTGGTTCCTTTATTCTGGCCTAAGGTGATCTTCTCTGGAATGAAGAATGCTGATGTCTTTCATTTATTGGGAGTTTTAGTTCTGTAAAGAGCTCAAAGATATTGTTATGTGTATCCCTTGAAGCAGAACTAGACCTGCCCCAAGGTTGTACTATTGTTTCTTGATTGCCCCTCCCTTGTTTCTGCATCCCCTCCCTTCCCTGATTAGCAGCTGTTTCAATCTGCCCTTTGGAACTCAGGAAAGGTCATGGAGGCTGGAGTCTATTCCCTTCAAAAAAGAAACAGGAAACGTGCAAAGGCTTCCATGCCCAGGAGCCCCACAGACTCATGCTCAGTTTCACTGTCATGTTCGTTTGTGGAAGAAGTTGTTACGTCATCCGAGAGTAGTTCCATCATAATGGAAGACACTAAAAGCCAGAAAGTCTTTACAATTCATATAAAACTTCTCCTTAGTGATGATAGGATTTTAGGCACCACAGAGGCAACGTAGACAGGGAAAGTGTCTGAATGCCTAAGAATCACACCACATCTATAAGTAAATAATGATGACATTCATTGGCCATTAACTTGCTGTGGGACCTTAACCATGAAACTCCCTTTATTTTTTCCTTCTTGATGATTCTTGTTTCCATTTACCAAACCACAGACTTCAACAGCCTTACTGTTTTGAGGTGTCAGAAGACAAAGTTCAGAGTGACAGAGCAGCCAGAAAGTTAGGAGGTTTAGTTGTTTCCTTTGGCTGCTGTAAAAAATTACCACAAACTGCGTGGCTTGAAACAAGAGAAAGTTATTCTTTTATAGTTCTGAAAATCAGTAGTATGAAATCAAGGGATTTACAGGACCATGCTCCTTCTGGTGGCTCTAGGGAAACTCAATTCCTTGACTTTTCTAGCTTCTTGGTTCCAGGCATTCCTTCATTTGTAGGCACATCACTCGAATCTCTGCCTCTTCCTCTTCCGCCTGTCTTCTCCTCTGTTTGTCTCAAAACTCCCTCTGCTTCTTCCTTATAATGATATATGTGATTGCATTTAGGGCCCACCCAAATGATCAAGGATAAACTTCTCCTCTCAAGATTCTTAACTATCACATCGTTTGCCATATAAGGTAAAGTTCACAGCTTCCTGAGATTGCAATGGGGATATAGCCACTATTAAACTTATTACATGGGAGAAATTCTAGAAGGAACAATGTTTCAGAGCAATTGAACCCCAAAATATTCATTTAAAATATGCCCAAAACTTTGATTAGCTGCCAAACTACACAAATAAGGGAGAGACCCAAGGGAGCCTGATCACAAAGCGGCAGCCAGAGGCTGAAAGAACTTAAGATTTTAGCAGCTGCCAATTGAAACAAAGACAGTTTTTAGTTTGAGTCTAGCCAAGTTAACTCTTGCTAGAAAAAAAAAATCACTTTCCAGAGGAGCGTGACAGAATCTAAAGCCCCTACTAGAGTTAGCTGCAGGTCAGAATCCTATGTGTGATCTTTCAGGCCTGACCGTAGACAGTTACAAAATTTACCTAGCAAGCCTCATAGGGGGAAAAGCTGCTCTCTTCACATCTGATTTGGTGCACAGCTAGTGCCCTGTGCCCTCTGAAGGTAGTTGTAGTAATGGACTCAGTCACTTCCTCTCCCTGGGCTGACTATGCTCTTATGAATATCTTCAGTTCTATCCCAGGCACTTCCATTCAGAGACCTCCTTATGTGGGGAAGGAGGAGGGTGGAGAGGATGTTTTGCTAAGACATGTTCAGACTCCTCTGCCAAGATTTCCTTATCAAAGTTCCAAGAGGATACTTTTCCCTACTCTGACTCAGTCTTTTCCAATCCAGTTCTTCCCCTCTCTCTCACCCTGGCATCCAGTTCCAGAAAATAGCAGGAACTTTTGTTTCCCCAGACGCAGTGATCCAACTGACCTTTGTCACAGGGAACATTGGGAGAGCCAACAATACTCTTCTTTTTTTGGCCTCTTGCTTACACTATCACAAAAAGTGAACTAAGGATTTAGTTTGGCTAAATTGACCACCTTGACACTTTGCAGCTCTCAACATGTACAATATCTCCAGTTAAAACTCCAAAACTCATAATCTCCAGTTTTCAATAAAAGTCATGAGACATGTGAAGAAACATGAAAATCATGGCCATACTCAAGAAGGAGAAGGAGGAAGTGAAAATAAAAGCCAATCCCAGGTTTACCTACCTGCTGTAATTATCAAAAAAGAACTTTAAAGCAGCTTTTACAAATATGTTTAAAAACTTATAGAAAAATATATGAGCAATAAATAATCAAGTGGAAAATCTCAGCAATAAATAATCAAGTGGAAAATAACATAATAGATGCTATGTTAAAGAAACAAATGTAAATGCTAGAGCTGAAAAATAAAATTATTGAAATGAAAATTCATTGGATTGACTTAACTATAAATTGGAAACAGCAGAAGTCAGTTAATTTGAAAATGGATCAAAAGGAATTATCTAATCTGAAGGTCATAGAGAATAAGATTGACTTAAAATCATCAGAGCCACTCAAAGACCTGTGGAACCATTTATTTAGCAGCTTAATACATACACAGTTGGAGTACTGGAATGAGAAAAGAGAAAGAATGGAGAAAAAAATCTTAAATAACTAATGAATACAATTTATGAAAGCCATCAACTTAGAGATTCAAAATGCCACACAAACATCAAGCAGAAAGTTACATCAAGACACATAGTCAAATTGGTAAAATCTAAAGATAAGGAAAATATTTAAAGTAGCCAGAGAAAAATGATGTATTTCATACAGTAGAACAATGATGTAAATCATGGTTGGCTTCTTGTCAGAAACAATGGAGGATAGAAGACAGTAGCTTACTTCACTGCTGAGTCTATGACTCATGTCTCAGTCATATTATAAACTATGGCTAGAAATCTGTTTTAATCGCCCTCAGAAACTATAATTATAAAGAATAAGATCATGTTTCTTATTTATTATAAAAAGTTAGGGTCAAATAAGCTGCCTCCTAAGGGTAGACAATAAATTACTAGGCTTGAAAAGGGTCATAATAATTCCAGTCAATTTCCAGGTAAGTAAGTCTAAAGAGAGATGCAATTTAGGGGAACAAATAAGGCAATATGTTAGATATGGAGTGCAGCAGAAGAAAAATGAGACAAATAATGACAATGTATAATCCAAATGTTTTTCGGTCATCTAGCCTTCTGAGGTCATCCTTTCTTTCATTTTCAAGTACAGTGGATTAAGCCCCTGCCCCGTTCTAAGATTGTTTATTATCTCATGGTCACCTATTGTTCTGAATTCCTGCTCACACTTAATTATTGATATTTATTCATTATCTCACCTTCAATAGCTGCTATTCTCTTTCTGTCTCATAATTTCAAGGGTGGAAGCAATTGTTTCCTATTTATTGTCCAAAGTACCTCTAGCTCAGAGCTAGTGGAGCTGGCCCCACCCACCAAGGGCCCATGGCCTGGCCCCATGCACCAGTGGGACTGCACTAACCTCAGGACACCCAGGGGCCCATAGCCAAACAACAGAGCCACAAACCAGCTCCAGGACTCCTGGTTCTCATAGCCAGAGACCGCAGGACCCAGCTCTGTCCACCATTTAACCAGCATTAGCCCCAGGACTTGGCCTCACCCACCAGGGGACAGGCACCAGCTCTGGGACCCCTCAAATCTCATCTACACCCACCACTGGGCCAAAACCAGCTTCAGGAACCCCAGGCCTATAGCCAGAGATGAAGGAACTTGACCCCACCATCCAGTGGTCCAGAACTAACCCCTTAGATTCTGGCCCAATTCACCAGTGGGCCAACCCATCTCAGGGACTTCTAACCCCACAGCCAGAGACCCAAGGACCCAGATTTTCCCACTAGTGGTCTGGCACCAGCCCCAAGACTATCTGGGCCTTGGCCCCACCCATCAATGTGCAGACACCAGCACTGGGACATTTTGGGTCCCATAGTCTACCACCTCAGGATCTGGTCCTACCCACCTTACACTAGATCTGGAACATCATGGACCCTGCAGCAAGCCATGTCAGGCCCCAACCACTATCAGGCCAACAGCAGTCTTGGGACCCCTCTGGTCCATGGTCATACCCATCAGCAGGCTGACACTAACTCCAAGACCACTAGCCCCAGAGCCAGTCACACTGAGACCTTGGCTCCTCTCACCACTGGGCCAGAATTAGTCCCAGGACACCTCAGACTCTGTAGCCAGCTTCCTCATGACCTGGCCCTACCCACAAGTGGCCCAGCACCAGGACCTAGACCCCCTTGTCTGTGCAGCCAGCCATGACAAGACCATCATCCCAGCAGTTGGCAGCCTCTGCACAGGATGAATGATACAGAGGAACAAATTAGCAAACTGGAAGACAGAATAGTGGAAATCACTCAAGCTGAACAGGAAAAAAGAGAAGAATTTTTAAAAATGAGGACAGTTTAAGAGACCTCTCTGACAACATCAAACATCCTAAATTTCTCATTATAAGTGTCACAGAAAGACAAAAGAGAGAGAGGCAAAAAACATAGTTGAAGACATAAGAACTAACAATTTCCTTAACCTGGCAAAGGAAACAGACTTCCAGGTCCAGGAATCACAAAGAGTCCAAAACAGGCTCAACCCAAAAAAGATACATTGTAATTATAATGCCAAAAAGTTAAAGATAAAGAGAGAATATTAAAAGCAGCAAAGGAAAAGCAGTTAGTTACATACAAGGAAAGGAATACCCATAAGATTATGAGCTGACTTTTCAGCAGAAACTCTTCAGAACAGAAGAGAGTGGAATCATATATTTAAAGTGATGAAAGGGAGAAACCTACAACCAAGAATTCACACTTGAAGAAGGGAGCAAAAGTTTTCCAGACAAGCAAACGCTAAAGGAGTCCAGCACCATGAAACCAGCTTCACAAGAAATGTTAAAGGGACTTCTCTAAGCAGAAAAGAAAGGCCACAACTAGAAAAATAAAATTTACAGGAGGAAATGTCTCATTTGTAAGGCAAATATAGAGTAAAGGTAGTAGATCAACCACTTACAAAGCTAGTAGAAAGGTTAAATGACAAAAGTAGTAAAATCATATAGATCCACAATAAATATTTAAGGGATAATAAGATGTAAATATGATGTCAAAAACAGTAAACATGAGAGTAGGAGTAAATATGCAGGGTTGTTTAAATGCTTTCAAACTTGAGATCAGCAACTTAAAATAATTATATGTAAATATATAGATTGTTAAAAATTAAACCTAATGATAACTATAAACCAAAAATCTGTACTAGATACACACACAAAGAAGACAAAGGAATCAAAACATAAAACAAAAAATAGTCACCAAAAAACAAAGGAAGAGGGTAAATCCCTGGCAGTCCAGTGGTTAGGACTCAGTGCTTTCACTGCCAGGGCCCAGGTTCAATCCCTGTTGAGGAACTAAGATCCCACAAGCTGTAGATTGCACCTGAATAAATAAATACATACATACATACATAAAAGTTTTAAAAAACAATAACAAAAGAAGAGAGCAAAAGGAGACAAAAGAAAGAAACCAAAACAACAACAACAACTACTACAAAAATAATCAGATGTTTTCCAGTTGAACACAATGGTAAAATGAACCTATCAATGATTACTTTAAATGTAACTGGACTAACTGATCCAATCAAAAGACATAGAGTGGCTGAGTGGATAGAAAACAATACCCAAATATATGCTACCTACAAGACTCACCTCAGATCAGATCTAAAGATACACACGCAGACTGAAAGTGAGGAGTTGGAGGAAAGGTATTCCATGAAAATGGAAATGAAAAGAAAGTCACAGTAGCAATAGTTATATCAGATAAATGGACTTTAAAACAAAAACAGTAACAAGAGACAATGACATTAAATAATAATAAAAAGATTAATCCAAGAAGACAATATAACAATTGTAAATATATATGCACTCAACATAGGAGTACCTAAATACATAAAGCTAATGTTAACAACATAAAGACAGAAGTTAACAGCAACACAATAATAGCAGGCAACTTTAACAACCCATGTACATCAATGTGCAGATCATCCAGACATAAAATCAATAAGGAAACAGTGGACTTAAATGATACATTAGAACAGATAAACTTAATAAATATATATATATATATATTTATAACTATGTAAATATATCTATATATATATCTATGTATATCTATATCTATCTATATATCTATCTATATCTATATATATATATAATCATTCCAGCCAAAAACAATAGAATACACATTCTTTTCAAATGCACATGGAACATGCTCCAGGATAGATCACATGCTAGGTCACAAAACAAGTCTCAGTAAATTGAAGAAGACTGAAATCCTATGAAGCATTTTTTCCATCTTGGTTCCAAGTATGATTCTATAGGTCATCAATGTTATGATACTGGAAATAAACTACAAGAAAAAACTGCAAGAAAATCCCCCACAAACATGTGAAAGCTAAACAATATGCTACCAAACAATCAATAGGTCACTGAAGAAGCCAAAGAGGAAAATAAAAAATACCTGGAGAAAAATGACTTTAGCTGGACTCATCAAGAAAAAAAAAAGAGGACTTAAATAAATAAAATCAGAAATGAAAAAGAAGTTACACCTGATACCAAATAAATACAAATGATCATAAGAGATTATTATGAACAATAATACACCAAAAAAAGGACAAACTAGAAGATATGGACAAATCCCTATAAATGTACTCTCTCCCAAGATTGAATCAGGAAGAAAGACAAAATATGAATCAATTACCAGTAATGAAATTGAATCAGTAGTAAAGAAACTCCCAGCAAAAGTCCAGGACCAGATGCCTTTATAGGGAATTCAACATTTATTTTTCTCACACTATATCAAAAAACTGAAGAGGAAGGAATGCTTCCCAGCTCATTCTATGAGGCCAACATCACCTTGATACCAAAGCCAGAACAAAGATACCACAAAAAAAAAAGAAAATTATGGGCTAAAATCACTGATAAACATAGGTGCAAAAATCCTCAACAAAATAATAGCAAACAGAATTCAACAGTACATTAAAAGTATCATACACCTTGATCAAGTAGGATCTATCTCTGGGATAAAATGATGCTTCAGTTTTCTGCAAATCAATGGGATACACCATATTAACAAATTGAAGAATAAAAAATCATATGATCATTTCAATAGATGCAGAAAAAGATTTTGACAAAATTTAACATCCATTTATGATAAAAACTCTCAACAAAAGAGGTATAAGCTACATACCTGAACAAAATAAAGGTAATAAATGTTTATATGACAAACCGATAGCCAACATCATACTCAGTGTTTAAAAGCTGAAAGTCTTTCCTCTAAGATCAGGGACAAGACAAGGATACCCACTCTTGACACTTTTATTCAACATACTATTGGAAGTCCTAGCCACAGGAATCATACAAGAAAAAAAAAAAAAGTAATTCAGACTGAAAAGGAAGAAGTAAATTTGTTACTGGTTGCAGATGAAATGATATTATACATAGAAAATCCTAAAGATGCCACCACAAATTATTCAAACAATAAATGAATTCATTAAAGAGGCAGGATACAAAGTGAATGTACAGAAATCTGTTGTGTTTCTACATACTAATATAGAACTATCAGAAAAAGAAATTAAGAAAACAATTCCATTTACAACTGCAAAGAAAAAAAAAAAGAATATATGTAGAAATAAATCTTACCAAAGAGGCAAAAGGTAAAAAAAATAAGACATTTATTTTTTTTATTTTTTATGTTTTTATTTTTTTAATATGTCATTATGGTACAGTGATTTTTATTTATTTATTTATTTATTTACTTATATATATATATATTTTTTTTACATCCTTATTGGAGTATAATTGTTTTACAATGGTGTGTTAGTTTCTGCTTTATAAAAAAGTGAATCAGTTATACATATACATATGTTCCCATATCTCTTCCCTCTTGCATCTCCCTCCCTCCCACCCTCCCTATCCCACCCCTCTAGGCGGTCACAAAGCACTGAGCTGATTTCCCTGTGCTATGCGGCTGCTTCCCACTAGCTATCTACCTTACGTTTGGTAGTGTATATATGTCCATGCCTCTCTCTCACTTTGTCACAGCTTACCCTTCCCCCTGCCCATATTCTCAAGTCCATTCTCTAGTAGGTCTGTGTCTTTATTCCTGTCTTACCCCTAGGTCCTTCATGACATTTTTTTCCTTTAAATTCCATATATATGTGTTAGCATACGGTATTTGTCTTTCTCTTTCTGACTTACTTCACTCTGTATGACAGACTCTAGGTCTATCAACCTCATTATAAATAGCTCAATTTCGTTTCTTTTTATGGCTGAGTAATATTCCATTGTATATATGTGCCACATCTTCTTTATCCATTCATCTGTTGATGGACACTTGGGTTGTTTCCATCTGCTGGCTATTGTAAATAGAGCTGCAATGAACATTCTGGTACATGACTATTTTTGAATTATCATTTTATCAGGTTATATGCCCAGTAGTGGGATTGCTGGGTCATATGGTAGTTCTATTTGTAGTTTTTTAAGGAACCTTCATACTGTTCTCCATAGTGGCTGTACCAATTCACATTCCCACCAGCAGTACAAGAGTGTTCCCTTTTCTCCACTCCCTCTCCAGCATTTATTGTTTCTAGATTGTTTGATGATGGTCATTCTGACTGGTGTGAGATGATATCTCATTGTACTTTTGATTTGCATTTCTCTAATGATTAATGATGTTGAGCATTCTTTCATGTGTTTGTTGGCAGTCTGTATATCTTCTTTGGAGAAATGTCTATTTAGGTCTTCTGCCCATTTTTGGATTGGGTTGTTTGGTTTTTTTGTTATTGAGCTGCATGAGCTGCTTATAAATTTTGGAGATTAATCCTTTGTCAGTTGCTTCATTTGCAAATATTCTCTCCCATTCTGAGGGTTGTCTTTTGGTCTTGTTTATGGTTTCCTTTGCTGTGAAAAAGCTTTGAAGTTTCATTAGGTTCCATTTGTTTATTTTTGTTTTTATTTCCATTTCTCTAGGAGGTGGGTCAAAAAGGATCTTGCTGTAATTTATGTCATAGAGTGCTCTGCATGTGTTTTCCTCTAAGAGTTTGATAATTTCTGGCCTTACATTTAGGTCTTTAATCCATTTTGAGCTTATTTTTGTGTATGGTGTTAAGGAGTGATCTAATCTCATACTTTTACATGTACTTGTCCAGTTTTCCCAGCACCACTTATTGA
Source organism: Lipotes vexillifer (assembly GCF_000442215.2). NCBI lineage: Eukaryota > Metazoa > Chordata > Mammalia > Artiodactyla > Lipotidae > Lipotes > Lipotes vexillifer. The sequence continues at coordinate 97,492 of NW_006779868.1, read as the reverse complement.
AGAGGCTGTCCTTTCTCCACTGTACATTCCTGCCTCCTTTATCAAAGATAAGGTGTCCATATGTGTGTGGGTTTATCTCTGGGCTTTCTATCCTGTCCCATTGATCTATATTTCTGTTTTTGTGCAAGTACCATACTGTCTTAAGTACAGTAGCTTTGTAGTATAGTCTGAAGTTAGGGAGCCTGGTTCCTCCAGCTCTGTTTTTCGTTCTCACGATTGCTTTGGCTATTCGGGGTCTTTTGTGTTTCCATACAAATTGTGAAATTTTTTGTTCTAGTTCTGTGAAAAATGCCAGTGGTAGTTTGATAGGGATTGCATTGAATCTGTAGATTGCTTTGGGTAGTAGAGTCATTTTCACAATGTTGATTCTTCCAATCCAAGAACATGGTATATCTCTCCATCTATTTGTATCATCTTTAATTTCTTTCATCAGTGTCTTATAATTTTCTGCATACAGGTCTTTTGTCTCCTTAGGTAGGTTTATTCCTAGATATTTTATTCTTTTTGTTGCAATGGTAAATGGGAGTGTTTTCTTGATTTCACTTTCAGATTTTTCATCATTAGTATATAGGAATGCCAGAGATTTCTGTGCATTAATTTTGTATCCTGCTACTTTACCAAATTCATTGATTAGCTCTAGTAGTTTTCTGGTAGCATCTTTAGGATTCTCTATGTATAGTATCATGTCATCTGCAAACAGTGACAGCTTTACTTCTTCTTTTCCGATTTGGATTCCTTTTATTTCCTTTTCTTCTCTGATTGCTGTGGCTAAAACTTCCAAAACTATGTTGAATAAGAGTGGTGAGAGTGGGCAACCTTGTCTTGTTCCTGACCTTAGTGGAAATGCTTTCAGTTTTTCGCCATTGAGGATGATGTTGGCTGTGGGCTTGTCATATACGGCCTTTATTATATTGAGGAAAGTTCCCTCTACACCTACTTTCTGCAGGGTTTTTATCATAAATGGGTGTTGAATTTTGTCAAAAGCTTTCTCTGCATCTATTGAGATGATCATATGGTTTTTCTCCTTCAATTTGTTAATATGGTTAATCACATTGATAGATTTGCGTATATTGAAGAATCCTTGCATTCCTGGAATAAACCCCACTTGATCATGGTGTATGATCCTTTTAATGTGCTGTTGGATTCTGTTTGCTAGTATTTTGTTGAGGATTTTTGCATCTATGTTCATCAGTGATATTGGCCTGTAGTTTTCTTTCTTTGTGACATCCTTGTCTGGTTTTGGTATCAAGGTGATGGTGGCCTCGTAGAATGAGTTTGGGAGTGTTCCTCCCTCTGCTATATTTTGGAAGAGTTTGAGAAGGATAGGTGTTAGCTCTTCTCTAAATGTTTGATAGAATTCGCCTGTGAAGCCATCTGGTCCTGGGCTTTTGTTTGTTGGAAGATTTTTAATCACAGTTTCAATTTCAGTGCTTGTGATTGGTCTGTTCATATTTTCTATTTCTTCCTGATTCAGTCTTGGCAGTTTGTGCATTTCTAAGAATTTGTCCATTTCTTCCAGATTGTCCATTTTATTGGCATAGAGTTGCTTGTAGTAATCCCTCATGATTTTTTTTATTTCTGCAGTGTCAGTTGTTACTTCTCCTTTTTCATTTCTAATTCTATTGATTTGAGTCTTCTCCCTTTTTTTCTTGATGAGTCTGGCTAATGGTTTATCAATTTTGTTTATCTTCTCAAAGAACCAGCTTTTAGTTTTATTGATCTTTGCTATTGTTTCCTTCATTTCTTTTTCATTTATTTCTGATCTGATTTTTATGATTTCTTTCCTTCTGCTAACTCTGGGGTTTTTTTGTTCTTCTTTCTCTAATTGCTTGAGGTGCAAGGTTAGGTTGTTTATTCGAGATGTTTCCTGCTTCTTAAGGTGGGCTTGTATTGCTATAAACTTCCCTCTTAGAACTGCTTTTGCTGCATCCCATAGGTTTTGGGTCGTTGTATCTCCATTGTCATTTGTTTCTAGGTATTTTTTAATTTCCTCTTTGATTTCTTCAGTGATCACTTCGTTATTAAGTAGTGTATTGTTTAGCCTCCATGTGTTTGTATTTTTTACAGATCTTTTCCTATAATTGATATCTAGTCTCATGGCGTTGTGGTCGGAAAAGATACTTGATACAATTTCAATTTTCTTAAATTTACCAAGGCTTGATTTGTGACCCAAGATATGATCTATCCTGGAGAATGTTCCATGAGCACTTGAGAAAAATGTGTATTCTGTTGTTTTTGGATGGAGTGTCCTATAAATATCAATTAAGTCCATCTTGTTTAATGTATCATTTAAAGCTTGTGTTTCCTTATTTATTTTCATTTTGGATGATCTGTCCATTGGTGAAAGTGGGGTGTTGAAGTCCCCTACTATGAATGTGTTACTGTCGATTTCCCCTTTTATGGCTGCTAGTTTTTGCCTTATGTATTGAGGTGCTCCTATGTTGGGTGCATAAATATTTACAATTGTTATATCTTCTTCTTGGATCGATCCCTTAATCATTATGTAGTGTCCTTCTTTGTCTCTTCTGATAGTCCTTATTTTAAAGTCTATTTTGTCTGATATGAGAATTGCTACTCCAGCTTTCTTTTGGTTTCCATTTGCATGGAATATCTTTTTCCATCCCCTTACTTTCAGTCTGTATGTGTCTCTAGGTCTGAAGTGGGTCTCTTGTAGACAGCATATATATGGGTCTTGTTTTTGTATCCATTCAGCCAATCTGTGTCTTTTGGTGGGAGCATTTAGTCCATTTACATTTAAGGTAATTATCGATATGTATGTTCCTATTCCCATTTTCTAAATTGTTTTGGGTTCGTTATTATAGGACTTTTCCTTCTCTTGTGTTTTTGTCTAGAGAAGTTCCTTTAGCATTTGTTGTAAAGCTGGTTTGGTGGTGCTGAACTCTCTCAGCTTTTGCTTGTCTGTAAAGGTTTTAATTTCTCCATCAAATCTGAATGAGATCCTTGCTGGGTAGAGTAATCTTGGTTGCAGGTTTTTCTCCTTCATCACTTTCAGTATGTCCTGCCACTCCCTTCTGGCTTGTAGAGTTTCTGCTGAGAGATCAGCTGTTAACCTTATGGGGATTCCCTTGTGTGTTATTTGTTGTTTTTCCCTTGCTGCTTTTAATATGCTTTCTTTGTATTTAGTTTTTGACAGTTTGATTAATATGTGTCTTGGCGTATTTCTCCTTGAATTTATCCTGTATGGGACTCTCTGTGCTTCCTGGACTTGATTAACGATTTCCTTTCCCATATTAGGGAAGTTTTCAACTATAATCTCTTCAAATATTTTCTCAGTCCCTTTCTTTTTCTCTTCTTCTTCTGGAACCCCTATAATTCGAATGTTGGTGCGTTTAATGTTGTCCCAGAGGTCTCTGAGACTGTCCTCAGTTCTTTTCATTCTTTTTTCTTTATTCTGCTCTGCAGTAGTTATTTCCACTATTTTATCTTCCAGGTCACTTATCCGTTCTTCTGCCTCATTTATTCTGCTATTGATCCCATCTAGAGTATTTTTCATTTCATTTATTGTGTTGTTCATCATTGTCTGTTTCATCTTTATTTCTTCTAGGTCCTTGTTAACTGCTTCTTGCATTTTGTCCATTCTATTTCCAAGATTTTGGATCATCTTTACTATCATTATTCTGAACTCTTTTTCAGGTAGACTGCCTATTTCCTCTTCATTTGTTAGGTCTGGTGGGTTTTTATCCTGCTCCTTCATCTGCTGTGTGTTTTTCTGTCTTCTCATTTTGCTTATCTTACTGTGATTGGGTTCACCTTTTTGCAGGCTGCAAGTTCGTAGCTCCCGTTGTTTTTGATGTCTGTCTCCAGTGGCTAAGGTTGGTTCAGTGGGTTGTGTAGGCTTCCTGGTGGAGGGGACTAGTGGCTGTGTTGTGGTGTATGAGGCTAGATCTTGTCTCTCTAGTGGGCAGGTCCACGTCTGGTGGTGTGTTTTGGGGTGTCTGTGGACTTATTATGATTTTAGGCAGCCTCTCTGCTAGTGGGTGGGGTTGTGTTCCTGTTTTGCTATATGGTTGGCATAGGTTGTCCAGCACTGTAGCTTGCTGGTCGTTGAGTGAAGCTGGGTGCTGGTGTTGAGATGGAGATCTCTGGGAGATTTTCGCCGTTTGATATTATGTGGGGCTGGGAGGTCTCTTCTTGACGAGTGTTCTGAAGTTGGCTCTCCCACCTCAGAGGCAGAGTCCTGACTCCTGGCTGGAGCAGCAAGAGCCTTTCATCCACTCGGCTCAGAATAAAAGGGAGAGAAAGTAGAGAGAATTAGTAGAAGTAGGAGGAAATAGGAAAGAAAGAAAGAAAGAAAGAAAGAAAGGAGGGAAGGAAGGAAGGAGGGAAGGAAGAAAGAAAGAAAGAAGAAAAGAAAGGAAGAAGGCAAGAAGGAAAGAAAGGAGGGAGGGAGGGAGGAGGGAAGGAAGGAAGGAATGAGGGAAGGAAGGAAAAAATACAGAAAGAAAGAAGATACAGTAAAATAAAATAAAGTATAATAAAGTTATTGAATTAAAAAAATAATTATTTAGAGAAAAAAAAAAAGGGAAGGATAGAACCTTAGGACAAATGGTGGAAGCAAAGTTATAGAGACAAAATCTTACATAGAAGCATACACATATACCCTCACAAAAAGAGGTAAAGTGGAAAAAATCATAAAACTTGCTCTCCAAGTCCACCTCCTCAATTTGGGACGATTCGTTGTCTCAAAAAGGGAAGGAAGGAAGGAAAGATAGAAAGAAGGTAAAGTATAATAGAGTTCTTTAAATTAAAATTAATTATTAAGAAAAAAATTTAAAAAAAAAAAAGATCGGATAGAACGCTGGGACAAATGGTGGAAGCAAACCTATACAGACAAGATCTCACACAGAAGCATACACATACACATTCACAAAAAGAGGAAAAGGGGAAAAAATCATAGATCTTGCTCTAGAAGTCCGCCTCCTCAATTTGGGATGATTCGCTGTCTATTCATGTATTCCACAGAGGCAGGGTACATCAAATTGATTGTGTAGCTTTAATCCGCTGTTTCTGAGGCTGCTGGGAGAGATTTCCCTTTTTCTTCTTTGTTCTCACAGCTCACAGGGGCTCAGCTTTCGATTTGGCCCTGCCTCTGCGTGTAGGTCGCTGGAGGGCGTCTGTTTTTTGCTCAGACAGGACGGGGTTAAAGGAGCCGCTGACTCGGGGGCTCTGGCGCACTCAGGCCGGGGGCAGGGAGGGGCACGGAGTGCGGGGCGGGCCTGCGGCGGCAGAAGTCGGCGTGACGTTGCAGCAGCCTGAGGCCCGCCGTGTGTTCTCCCTGAGAAATTGTCCCTGGGTCCCGGGAACCTGGCAGTGGCGGGCTGCACAGGCTCCCCGGAAGAGGGGTGGGGGCAGTGACCTGTGCTCGCACACAGGCCCCTTGGTGGCGGCAGCAGCAGCCTTAGCGTCTCCCGCCCGTCTCTGGTTTCCGAGCTTTGCTCGCGCCCGTCTCTGGAGCTCCTTTAGGCAGCGCTCTTAAAACCCCTCTCCTCGCGCACCAGGAAACACAGAGGCAAGAAAAGGTCTCTTGCCTCTTGGGTAGGTCCAGACTTTTCCCCGGACTCCCTCCCGGCTAGCCGTGGCGCACTAACCCCTTCGGGCTATGTTCAAGCCGCCAACCCCAGTCCTCTCCCTGAGCTCCGACCGAAACCGAAACCGAGCCTCAGCTCGCAGCCCCGCCCGCCCCCGGCGGGTGAGCACACGAGCCTCTCGGGCTGGTGAGCGCCGGTCGGCGCCGATCCTCTGTGCGGGAATCTCTCCGCTTTGCCCTCCGCGCCCCTGTTGCTGTGCTGTCCTCCGCGGCTCCGAAGCTCCCCGCTCCGCCTCCCGCAATCTCTGCCCGCGAAGGGGCTCCTAGTGTGTGGAGACCTTTCCTCCTTCACGGCTCCCTCCCACTGGTGCAGGTACCGTCCTTATCCTTTTGTCTCTGTTTATTCTTTTTTCTCTTGCCCTACCCAGGTACGTGGGGAGTTTCTTGCCTTTTGGGAGGTCTGAGGTCTCCTGCCAGCGTTCAGTAGGTGTTCTGTAGGAGTTGCTCCACGTGTAGATGTATTTCTGGTGTATCTGTGGGGAGGAAGGTGATCTCTGCGTCTTACTCCTCCGCCATCTCTTGCTCTTTGTCCTCTCGCAGCACAGCCATGAAAAGCAACGCCCGGCTCTGGTGCCCTGTCCAGAAGGCACCTACGAGATCACCCGGAAGACTCGGCGTTAGTGCCAGGCCTGCCGCCTGCCGCCTGCGCAAGTTCCTGGAGTGCGGCTGAAGGAAAGACAGCACAGGCCGCGCAGGATTCGGGGTCTTTTTTGTTTCCATACAAATTGTGAGATTTTTTGTCTAGTTCTGTGAAAAATGCCAGTGGTATTTTGATAGGGATTCCATTGAATCTGTAGATTGCTTTGGGTAGTAGAGTTATTTTCACAATGTTGATTCTTCCAATCAAGAACTGGTATATCTCTCCATCTATTTGTATCATCTTTAATTTCTTTCATCAGTGTCTTATAATTTTCTGTATGCAGGGGTTTTGTCGCCTTAGGTAGGTTTATTGCTAGATATTTTATTCTTTTTGTTGCAATGGTAAATGGGAGTGTTTTCTGAAAGAAGTTGAAGAAGATGCAGACAAATTGAAAGATATAATGTGCTCATGGATCG
>NW_006779868.1:39355-90818 GCF_000442215.2 Lipotes vexillifer | reverse complement strand
ATCGGAAGAAATAAAATTGTTAAAATAAACATGCTACACAAGGCAATCTACAGATTCAGTGCAATCCATATCAAAATACAAAGGCATTTTTCACAGAACAAGAACAAAATATTTTCAAATTTGTGTAGAAACACAAAAGACCCAAGTAGCCAAAGCAATTTTGAGAAAGAAGAACAAAGCTGAAGGTATCATGCTCCCTAATTTCAAAATAAACTGCAAACCTATACTAATCACAACAGTGTCATAATGCTGGCACAAAAACATACATATAGATCAATGGAACCTAATAGAGCAGCTAGAAATAAACCTCCACTTATATGGTCAGCTAATCTACATTGGGTGTATATCTCCCTCTTCAAAAAATAATTTTGGGAAAGCTAATCAAACTGTCTCACACCATATACAAAAATAAACTCAAAGACCTGAAACCATAAAACTCCAGGAAGAATACATAAGCAATACACGCTTTAGCATCAGTCCTAGGCATATTTTTTTGGCTATGTCTCCTCAGGTAAGGGAAATAAAGGCAAACATAAGCAAATGGGAGCACATTAAACTAAAAAGTTTTGTACAGTGAAGGAGACCATCAACAAAACGAAAAGTCAGCCTACTGAATGGAAGAAGATATTAACAATCAATGTATACGATAAGTGGTTAATATCCAAAATATGCAAAGAACTCATATCATACAACTCAACAGCAAAAAACAAAAGAACAAAACAAGTGAACAAACAAACAAAAAAGAACCCAATCTGATTAAAAGATGGGCAGAGGACCTGAAATAACATTTTTCCAAAGACATGCAGATGACCCACAGGCAGATAAAAAAGATGACTGATGTCACTAATCATCAAGGAAATGCAAACCAAAACCACAGTGAGATATTATGTCACATCTGTCAGATGGCGGTTATCAGTAAGACAACAAATAACAAGTGTTGGCAAGGATGTAGATAAAAGGGTATCCTGGTACACTGCTGGTGGGATTGCAAATTGCTGCTGCCACTATGTAAAACAGTATGGAGATTCCTCAAAAAATTAAAAATAGACCTGTCATATGATCCAGGAATTTCATTTCTGGGTATTTATTTAAGAAAATAAAAACACTAATTCTGAAAGATATATACATCCCTATGTTCATTGCAACATTATTTACAATAGTCAAGATATGGAAGCAACCTAAGTGTTCAATGATAGAGGAATGGACAAAGTAGATGTGGTACGTATACAATGGAATAATTTCAACCATTAAAACATGGAATACTGCCATTTGAGAAAACGTGGATGGATCTAAGTGGTGTTATACTAAGTGAAATAAGTCAGATAGAGATGACAAATACCATATGATCTCATTTATATGTGGAATCCAAAAAACAAAACACACAAACAAAATAAAACAAAAACAGACTCATAGATAAGGAGAAGAAATAAGTGGTTTTCTAAGGGTAGGGGAATGGTGGGGAGTGAAATAGGTGAACTGGATTAAGAGTTACAAATCTCCAGTTATAAAATAAGTGATAGGGATGTAATATACAGCATAAGGAATATCGTCAGCAATATTGTAATAACTTTTTATGGAGACAGATGGTTATTACACCTACCATGATATCATTTTATAATGTGTGAAAATACCAAATCACTGTATAGTACAACTGAAACTAATAATATTGCATGTCAACAATATTTCAATAAAAAATGAAATAAAAATAAATCAATAACAAAGAACTTTAAAATATTCATATTATTTGTCTCAGTACGTTCACTTTTGGAAATTGTATTGAATTCATTGGATCTGTGGTTGCAGATATATTTACATATGTTTATTGCCTCATTTTCTATAAAAAATTGTAATCTATCAAAGTGCCCAATATTAGGAGAAAACTTAAGTAAATTATGTTCTATTCATAAAGTTAAATATGCTGCTAACGAGTGGTGCTATCATATTAGAAATTAAAAAAACTGATAGCTAAGAAAACATCCAGTAAAGTGTTTGGAAGACAAAACTGGGACTATTTCCTGGAAAGCAGAAGAAAAGACAAAGATGAGAAAGTCAGAAAATCAGGGAACCCATTGGGAGGGCCAATATCCTACTAATAGGAGAATTAATTAAATTAGTGGGAATGAAAATGATCAAAGAAAAGAAATGCAAGGACATTTTCCAGAACTAAAAATATTAATTTCCAGATTTCTCAGCCCAATGAGTTCCCAGCACAATGAATGGGGGGTGGGGGTGGAGGGGGTGGAAACCACAACACACAAACATGGTTATGAAATCCCAGAACACTGGAGATAAGTAGAAGAGTCTAAATTCTTCCAGAAAGGAGAATCAGGTCTCAGACAAAAGACTGGAGTGAGAGTGGCAGTAGACTTTCTCGGCAGAAGTAGACTTTCTCACTATAGGCCAGAAAACAAAAATGCCTTTAAAAATCAGATTTTTGACCTAGAGGTCTATATTTAACCAAACCATCAATTAAGTAGAAAAATAGAATAAAGGCATATTTTGACAAGCAAAATCTCAAAAACTATGCTTGAATTTAGCCTTGTTCAAATATTCTCAAGAAGCCACAGATGGATGATTTCTACCAAAGCAAGGAGTTACACCAAAAAGAGAAGAGCATAGGGCTCAGTAAGCCAGGGTCTCAGATAGAAGGAAGGTCAGGAAAATCCAAGGATGATGGCAAGAAAAGCTCTGGGGACAGCTGTGCACCAAGCAGACAGAGAACTTCTGAATGGATATCTCCTTCAGTTTACCATAATCCCTACCACTCTTATAAATCCCTCAACCCTGAAAGACTACCTGATATATCTGAATGTGTAGGAAATTGGTTTGAGGTGTTTTATAGAACTATTAAATGGTGTGAAAAGACTAAGAGAGTAAAACAAAAGCCAAAATTTTAGTGGGGTAATATTAATACCATAATACAGAATAAGTTGAGCAATAATTATAGCTAAATTTTATTGAATACTCCTGATATGAGACTAATGTTCTAAGCCTTTTTACATGTTAACTCATTTAATCTTTAAAATCACCCTAACAAGTTGATATTCTTGATATCTATATTATACAGTGAGGGAATAATAGAGCAGTGATGTACCTAAGGTACCAGAGTGGAATTCAAACTCAGATTGTCAGGTTCTAAGCCACTTCTCTAAGAAAGAAGATGTAATCACAGTACGCAGTTTGGAGCAGCAGTGAACAATATTTGCATGGTCAAAATGATAAAACTGATGAATACAGATTGACCCCCAAACTGTCATATAGCCATATCAAGAGGATGGAAGAGTAGGAATAAAAAAGAATGTGGTAACAAATAAACAAATGACACAAAACACTTCACCTGTAATACAATAAAGTCAATAAGTAATATCAAACACACACATGTATATATCTGTGTGTATGTGTGTGTGTGTACATTTAGATGTTTATTAACTTTATTGCACGTGATGTATGTGGGTGCATTTGAAATATAGAGATAAATGTCAGAAGAAAAGAAAAAAATAGCAATCATAGCTTCTAGTAGCCATTTAGTAGCATTTGATTTCTAATTTAAAATTATGTGCATGTATTACACACACATATATAACTATAGTATATTGCTCTCTAGGTATATTTGATGCTGACATAGATTTTTGAAGGTATTAGTCACTAGAGGGTGAAAGCCTGGCAGAGCAGGCAGCTCCAGGACCCTGTTCCCACTCCACAGCTAGCCGAGCATCAGCATCATCTCCACTGGTTCTGTGCCTTATGTTCTCTCAGTTGTGAAATATTTTTTTAATGGCATCTTTGCTAATGAAATAACATTAAGTGAAAGAAGGAAGATACGAGTTATATGATACAAATTATAAGATTCAAATTATAAAGTTGAATTGCTAATTATTAGAGAAATGCAAATCAAAACTATGATGTATCACCTCACACCAGTCAGAATGGGCATCATCAAAAAGTTTACAAGTAGGAACTTCCCTGGTGGTCTAGTGGTTAAGAATCCGCCTTCCAATGCAGGGGACGTGGGTTCAATCCCTGGTCAGGGAACTAAGATCCCACATGCTGCAGGGCAATGAAGCCCACGCACACTAGAGCCTGCATGCCATGACTGGACAGTCCATGTGCTGCAACTACTGAGCCTGCGTGCTCTGGAGCCCACCCGCCACAACTAGAGAGAAACCCACAAACTGCAATGAAGATCCCACCTGCCACACTAAGATCTGATGCAGCCAAAAAAAAGAAAAAATGTCTACAAGTAATAAATGCTGGAGAGGGTGTGGAGAAAAGGGAACCCTCCTACACTGTTGGTAGGAATGGTGCAGCCACTATGCAGAACAGTATGGAGATTCCTTAAAAAACTAAAAATAGAGTTACCATATGATCCAGCAATCCCACTCCTGGGCATATATCTGAAAACAACTCTCTAATTTGAAAAGATACTTGTACCCCAAAGTTCATAGCAGCACTATTTACAATAGACAAGACATGGGAGCAACCTAAGTGTCCATCAACAGGTGAATGGGTAAGAAGATGTGGCATCTATAAACAATGGAATATTACTCAGCCATAAAAAGAATGAAATAATGCCATTTGCAGCAACATGGGTGCACCTAGACATTATCATACTAAGTGAAGTAAGTCAGACAGAGAAAGACAAATATCATATGATATCACATATATGTGGAATCTAAAAAAATGATACAAATGAACTTGTTTACAAAACAGAAACAGACTCATAGACATAGAAAACAAACTTATGGTTACCAAAGGGGAAAGGGGGGAGGGATAAATTAGGAGCTTGTGATTAACAGATACACAATACTATATATAAAATAGATAAACAACAAGGAGTTATTGTATAGCATACGGCAGTGGTCCCCAACCTCTGGGCCGCGGACCGGTGAGGGCTTCAGAGCAGGAGGTGAACGGCGGGCAAATGAGTGAAGCTTCATCTGCTGTTTCCCATCGCTCATCATTGCTCGCTATTGCTTGCATTCCTGAACAAAGAGTTGGAAAAGATAAGGAAGAACCAAACAGAGCTGAAGAGTACAATAACTGAAATGAAAAATACACAAGAAGGAATCAACAGTAAATTAAATGATACAAAGGAATTGATCAGCAAGCTGGAAGACAGAGTATTGCAGGGGTCCCCAACCCCCAGGCTGTGGATCAGTACCAGTCCGCAGCCTGTTAGGAACCGGGCCACGCAGCAGGAGGTGAGCCGCAGGCGAATGAGCAAAGCTTCATCTGCCGCTCCCCATCACTTGTATTCCTGCCTGAACCATTGCTCACATTACCGCCTGAACCATCCCCTCTCCCCCTACCCACCCCCCCACTGTCCGTGGAAAAATTGTCTTCCATGAAGCAGGTCTCTGCTGCCAAAAATATTAGGGACCACTGGCATAGGGAACTATATTCAATATCTTGTAATGACTTATAATGGAAAATAATGTGAAAAAGAAAAAAAAAATATGAGGGTGTGTAACTGAATCACTTTACTGTACACCAGAAGCTAACACAACATTGTAAACCAACTGTACTTCAATAAAAAAAATTTTTAATAAAATTATAAAGTTGATAAAAGTTTATGTGAGGAATAATGGATATTTTTTTCTCTATACACTTTACACTTGTCTGAATGTTTCCATTAAAAGCACATATTAATTTTAAGACTGTAAAAAAAAGTAAGAATGTGAACACAATAAAACTCATAGATAGATACAATCATGGGTTTGTACCACACCTATGTATCTGGATCTTATAAGTTGGTACAGGCTAACCTCCACTTTCATAAACAATAGCCCCCAAAACATTTGAAATGAAATGTCTGAGTCAAAAATTGGATGTGAGTGTTATGGAGGCAGTCTTTTTACAATCTCTATTTACCATCCTTATAATTACAGGAAAAGCTTTCTCCCTTGGATCCAGGAGTCCAGGTACACAGTGAGCGTCCAGCTGGGCAGGAGGCAGATGCAGCCAGGTAAGATTGTTGGCCATCCATAACCATTAATTCCTTGTGCATTTACATTAAATATACAAAGAAGGAATAGGAAGAAGTTTAAGTTTCCATTCCTACAGAAAGACACAGTACATCATAAAGTGCTCCTCCCTTGTCAGCATACAAGTGTTCTTATGATAGGTTGCCTTAGAACTTCTCCCAACAACGCTTTGAGCTTTCCAAAGCTAGGGCATGTGGAGCTCAAGAATGCGCTTCCGAGCTTGATGCCCAAAGCCCCAAATTCCAAAGTCCCTTTGGTCAGCTGGAGATAGGTTGAGTAACTGTACCAGCTTGCCTGGGATTGAGGACTTTCAGTGCTAAAATGAGGAATAACTCCAACAAACCAGGATGAGTTGGTCACTCTTGCTGGAAGTCACCCTTGCTGGAGGTCATTATTAGAGCAACAGAGGAGGTGATTGATAGGCATCTCTGCTAGGCAGGCAAGGGCTGACTTGGGAATACCTTTGGCCCCCCTGGCCTCTTCCACAGGGACAGTGACTGGAAGACAGGAAACTCACTGTAAGAGTGTGAAATCATATCCTTTCAGATGAGCTGAAAAGAATTCATTACATGTGAAAGGCAGCTTTTAAATATCATGTGTAAAGCCAAAAGCAATGGGGGACTGGTAGGTAAAACAATAGTTGAGGAATGCAGATGTGGAAGATTGAGAGGCCTCTCTCAGAGACAGCTGGTTCCTTAGCTCCAACTAAGGTTACAACACAGAGTGAGGGCCCAATGTGTTCAGATCTTCCCATTTTCCAGGGAAAACCAGAAACCTGGATTTTTATATGAAATCTCAATGTTTCAATGTGATCAACTAATTCCAGAAACATGGAAACACTGCAGTCTTTCAAAACTCATGTCTGTGTATGATGCATGTTCTCTGCATAAGTAAGATACATGTCTTTGTGACTAATCAAGCATTCACCATGTGGTACAAAAGATGCTTGGGAGGAATCAGAGAACTTTTACAGGATTCACCATTTGGCCTCAACTGCTTTGTAATTCTGATTGCTCCCCCTTTTTCTTTCTTCAGATGTACAGGTGACCCCACCCTCCACACAGGTGCCAGACACAGGTAATAGGGGAGCTCTCCTTGATTTGTTTCTTTGCTCCTCCCTCATCTCCCCATTCCCCCAACAAGATTTGAATGTTGAAATGGTCATCCTCTGCAAGGTGGTACATGGCTTTAGAGCAACTATTACAGCCCAAACTTATGATATCACTATCTTGTACTTTAGAAATTCCTGCCTCAGGGTCAAATTCCCTAGGTTCCTCTTTGGCCTTTAAAATCAATATCCCATGCAGACACACTGGAAGGGAAACCTCCTGGGCCTGAGCTCACTAATCAGAAGAGCAAGTCCCTATAGATGTTGGTGTCTGAAGGAAGGTTTATGATAACACCCTTAATTAGCTTTCAGAGATTAATTTTCTTTTTGCAGATTAAGGTTACCCTTGTAAATTAACAAATATAAGCCATCTGAGATACTAGTGAAGGGAAAATTTCAACCCATGCTGAACTTCCAAACTTTGGCAGCCCTAAAATCCCTAAATAGTGGGAGAAATTGGGTCCTATGGAGAGTGCTCCTCAAAGTGTCATTTGTGCTTTAAGATACAGATTTCAGGACCTAACTCTCAACCTAACAAATCAGCTTCTATAGTGGGGAGGTCCACAACTCTGAACTTTAACAAGCTCCCTGGGTGGTTCTTACATACAGTATATTATAAGACTCATGCCCACGGGGTCTTTATTCTTGCTTTCTAAGCAGCCACCAAAGCCTCAACTGTCAGGCTGGCAAAGTGAGGAGGAAGTTAGCCTTGTCTCACCCTTTGATTAGATAAAAGAGCCTAAAGAATATGAAAGAAGAATATGAGAGAGGAGGAACTACTAATATGAAGATTAGAAAATCACATTTAAAATGATGGAGTTTTACAAAGAGTCTATTATAAAAGGAGAAAGCCCACTCTCATTAACAGAAAGGGCTCCTGAAAGGTAGGTAGGACTTATTTCATATGTACCTCACAGCAGGGACTTGGCTAGGCACTGTAATTCATTTCTTCAACAACATTTACTGTACACACACACCCACACAAGAATTCAAGCTCAAACACATGGAATGGAATACATAGGATCATTTAACAATTGATGACCTGTATAGGTCACCTGAAGTTATAAAAATCATTCTGTGCAAATAGCATAAACTGTTAGTAAGATAAACATAAGCTGAAAGACAGTAGTGAGATAGTTTGACATACCACCAATCAACCTGATAAACCAAGTAGACAAAACTTAATGTTAGAGAATTTTAATAATGACACCAATAAGTTGAAGTTAATTGATATGTAACAAAGAGCACAACCTAAAATGAATAATCAATCCATGGTTACCCTCAAATGTTGAAGTGTGCATAGGCACAATTTTTCCAAAGAGCAATCTGTAATATGTACAAAAGTCTTTGGAATGTGTATTTTCTTTAATCCTGAAATTTTATATCTAGGAATTTATACTATGGACAAATCTGTATGTATAAAGATGGTGACAAACATATATATGTGCAAGAATAAAAGTTAAAGCTCAGTTTCTTTGACATATTTTTTTTATCAAAGCAAACATTTCTCCAGATGAAAATGCAAAGCACAGTTTGTGAAACTCTTGTTGAATCACAGAAGATGCTTCCCAGGTCCTGGTGCATCCTCAAAAGAGATTTTCATTTTCAATGAAATTAGTTCTCTGGTCCTGGAGAGGCTCATGGCCAGTTGTTTCACTGACTACTGTCAGGGGCTGGTTGGAGATATGGACATCTCAATGTCCTCATCTTGGAAAGTGGCCAGGTGTAGGATCTGGTGAGATACCTTAGAAGCCAGGTTTTCAGTTGTAAATCAAGACCACACCTCCCCCTATTCCCTGACATTATACAGGTCCATGTTGAAAACAGATACCACTGGGGCAAAGGAGAGTCAGGGAATACTCCCCAGTTTAACTGAGTTGCCTAAAAATAAATAGACCAAAGAGCATAGGAAAAGTTAAGAAATGTGTGTCATTAAAATCAGAATACCTGTGAGGGAGAGGAAAATTTGATCAGGAAGTATACAGGAGTCTTCAAATGCATTGATAATATTTTACATCTTAAGTCAGATAGATGGTAGGTACTTGGCCATTTGTTATGTCATTCTTTACAACTCTCTGTGTCTGGAATATTCCATGATTTTTAGAAAGACATGTATTAATCTTCTAGGCTGAAGCAATAAGCTGTGAAATGATTGTGACATCTTGGGCTCAAGAGATAGATGTAAGAATGTAGAGAGATTTCTTTTTTGTGTTTTTCTTTTTTTTATTTTTCATGTAAAATGAAAACAAAGCTTTAAATCAAAACCAAACAAAATTAAGGTAGCAAGAGAATAACAGGAAGGCCATATGTAAACAACAGCATGGGTTGACTGAAAGCAGCAAATGGACCTTTTAAAAATAACTGGTTTTAAGTGTTGTGTGGTATCACTTACATTGAATCTAAAAAATACAACAAACAAATGAATATAACAAAAGAGAAACAGACATAGAGCACAAGCTAGTGGTTAACAACAGGGAGAGGGGAGGGAGGAGGGGCAATATAGGAGTAGGTGATTAAAAGGTACAAACTGTTATGTATAAAACAAGCTATAAGGATAAATTCATTTTTATATTTATAACACAGGAAATATAGCCAATATTTTATAACTATAAATGGAGCATAACGTTAAAAATTGTGAATTACTATATTGTACACTTGTAACTTATGTAATATTTTATTGGGTTGGCCATAAATTTCGTTTGGGATTTTCCATAACATCTTACGTAAAAAATCTGAATGAACTTTTTGGCCAAACCAATACATCAACTATACCTCAATAAACATATATAGCAGGTTTGAAGTTATCTGTGCACCAGCTGCAGAGGCAGCAGCTCCCACTGTCACCCAAGAACTCTTCTCTGGGTTTGGTGATATATGAGATTTCAAATTTATCTGCTCTCATAGCTTATGGGGGTTAGTGTGTGTGTGTGTGTGTGTGTGTGTGTGTGTGTGTGTGTGTGTGTGTGTTAGGGGGTAGCTAGGGATTCAGAGGAGTACAGAGGCTCCAAAGTAAATAAGTGGATGAATGTTCGATTGCCACCTTTTATTCCTGGTATGGAGACAGATCCTTTCAGCATTTCCTTACCTGATAACATGGGTCCATGTCCTTGTTCACAGACAAGGGAGAGAAACACAGTAGGGAACTGGGCACTTTGTCGTACTCCAGCTAGAGGGGATAAAAGTTGGCAGGAGTCCTGATCCACACTGAGGTGGGGGTCCCTCCTTCCAAGGGACACTTCTATAGTTCCTGAGGAACACTCCACCCCAGGACACTTTCAAGGATCAGAAGGCCCAGGGCAGAATGGTAGATTGATATGGGTAATAGAGAAGTGCAGGTGGCAGAAGTGTACAGTATCTAGGCACAGCCACAAGGATTCCCTGTGAAGCCAGTGTTGAAGTCAAGAGGAGGATGTGAAGTGAGTTCATGTAAGTATGGCCATCTCATTGAGTGCCAGGTGGTAGAAGGTGATGGAAGGAAGATCATGTCCCAGAGGACATCTAATGACACTGTTGGAAGATTCCAGATAACCATATGCATTGTTATAACCTGTGTCTGTTTCTCCTACCACACATCCTACCAACATACTGAGTTTTAGTGTCACAATGGAAGGAAGTAAAATACTAACTAGACATGAACAAGGGACCTTTGCTAAAATTATTATGAGATTAAGATTAATGTCTTTCATACCTTTCTGTACTGACTCTATGAATGAGTGAATTAAGAGGAATTAAAAGGCTTGCCTGAATGAAAGTAAATTAGGAGAAAAGCTAATTTATATCAATTTTTATTAAATAATGAAATCTAAACATGCTATTTATGCTCCATCATGAATAAAATTCTTTCAGTTTCTCCATGATTAAATGATATTGTTTCTACAGACTTTATTTTTGGTCTGATATCATTTACTATAATAAACAATTGAAATTTAATTTACAGAATTTAATGGGGTCATGACCCCACACAATATTTTATAGCCAAGATGCAGGTTTGTTGAGAAAAGTAAGACTCTCACAGTACAAACAACCTGAATCTCTCCAGTTTTGTGTCAAGAAATCAGAATTTCAATCATTGATGTTAGGACCCTTCTATGAGAGCATTGTTTGTACCAAAATGAGGTTTTTTAAACTTGTTATTTGGAAAGTAAAACTAGATTGTTTCCAGCATCGAAATTTGGTTTGTAAACAAGTCACACCCCAGAATCTAAGACAAATTAGTTGGAAGTGGAAGAACACACTTACATTCAAGACTATCTCATGGGGATGAATAGTCCTCAGGCTATTAATAGAAATTCCATCAGGTAAAAGAAGACATAGGTTTACCTCCAGGAAGGTTCCAAGGTGAAATGGATTATATGCCAATCAGAAGGGATGAGGCAAAGATGTAGCTCCCAGAGGTAGGATAATGTACACAGCTCTGGCAGGTAGATGACAAGTTGGGACGCTAACGTCTCTTCCAACCTCCTCCTAGTGTGCCTTCCTTTTCTACTACAGAGGCTGGGAAGCTGAATATTATATGTTCCAGACTTCTCTGCACTAAAATGATCAGATGCATTCATGTGAGGCCTGAATTTAGAACCGAGTTCTGAGGGAAGGAGGTGACAGCATGTGAGACATCCATGTTGCTAATTATGGCTATAATTGGCATGTAAATGTCCAGGAGATAACTCCTCTGGTGGCAGCTGTTTGATTCCAAGTTAGAAATGGAGTGGTGTGTGATTCTGGAGCCAGAATGGGGTACAATGTCATTGATTTACCAAATTTCTAATTATGGCACAAGTACAGATCTCTTGGTCAGTTTTGTTACAAAAGTCATTTCTAGAGACCTAGCCTAGAACCTGCTATTTTAAACCCTTCCAAAAATTTGGAAGCACCTAAATCCCTTTCTGTTTGTGTCTAATGGGACTCTTACTGATATCACAGCTCCCCCATTGATAATAATTTATCACAATTATTCTAGTTAATCTTTCTGGTACCTAGAAGCCCAAATCAGTACTTTCTAAAGCAGAAACATATGTTGAGATATTGATAGATTGCTTTTTCCTGTCCCATAGTCTACCCTCCCTTGTTTAGTCTTCAGAAGTAGCTTTATTTATTTATTTATTTTTCCCAAAGAGCACTCAGAGGAAGAAAACACATAGACAAAGAAAAGTCATTTTCTTGACTTTTTGGTTCTCAAACAGACTTTCAAATCTTTGGCTAAGAGAATAGTCTTGAAAGCCAGTGCACTATTGATTTATAAGAACTGGGTTTATGAGAGAGAAATAATTTTCATTTTAAATTCTTAAAACCAAATGGTCTAGCTTAGAAAGAACAAGGACCAAGCTTGGAGAACAAAAGGTGTGGAGTTTATACCATAACATACAGAGTTAGAAAAAGAAAAGGTGTAATGTCATAAAATTTTTCTTCTTTAAAAGAGGTAAGAATTCCAATCAGCAGTAAGGGAAAACTAGCAGACACTTTACATAGTCATCCTAGTGTAGAAATATCTTCCAGGAATACTCTTATTACCTTAAACTGTGCTGTCCTATCTGAAATCATGATGGAAAGATTCAGAGTCAAAGAACATATTATAATATGAATATACCTTGTAGTGCCCAGAACTACTGGAAAAATGTGGATAGTGGAGAAGAAACCATAGCTGAAATGTATGGCACTAGAGGCTAATCTGTGGGAAATTCTTCTAAACGACAATGTGTAAAATTGTAAACTGAGAGTTTGGTTCTCATTGCCATCTTGTCAACATAGACATTCTCTCCTCTTGAAAACATACTCAACTTTTATTTTTTTTTAATGAGAATCATACAAAATAGAATTTACCAGAATTTCTTTGTTAGTAAGGCACAGCTTGTATTAATACTTTCAAGAGAGCATATGTCTGCCTGTGAAGCCACATGTTTTATCAACCATCCTGAAGGAAACACTGAATTATCTTTCTATTCTACTTCTTAAAAAAAATTCTAAAATTGTTGTAACTTAAGAGGTAATGGAAGACATGCCAGAAAAGCGGGGGTGGGGGGAGCTAAAGTACTACTTAGCTAAGACAGTAGATTAAGTAAAAGTATTTTTATAGATTTTGTAATATTTGTGGTATCTCAACTCTTTTAAATGTTAAATTTGTTGTAATTTCTTTTCTCATTAAAAGTAAAAATTCACTTTTTTCCTAATTTTGTATGTTTTATTTCTTTAAAAAGCCCCCATCTCCAAATTATATAAAGTACAGGCCCCATAAAACAAGGATACATCCATAACTTCCAGCCTAGACTTCCTGAGCCATGCAAAGGGACTACAAGAAGTTTTGAGAGGAAATATCCCAAAGGGGTCTGTGCTCAGGATGAGGAAGGTGAAACGTGTGGTATTTTTGGCCTGAGGTAAAGACAGGAGTATGGATCTGACAAGAGAATCTTACCAGGGCCAAGAAGGAAAGAGGATGGTTCATAGAGCAGAAGTTCCCTCCTTTAATGACAGGAAGATAGCTCAGCCTCCCCAGCCCCAATCTTGTCCCAACGAGGACAAAAATAAAAGGAGGTATAAAAATCTTGAATTGCCATAAAGCTAGACTATCTGAGCTACTTTGAACTGATGATTAAGTTTTCGACGGTTAGTGGAAATACAGTCTTAACAACTAAATTAAGTTCAGTTATAGGAAAACAAAACATGCATTTGAATTTCGGGATCAATGACTTGAAAAATTCATTAGACTCCACAAATACATTGGCTTTCTTCCACAACCGTCAAGGCAAGCTACAGAGATAGAGATTGCACAGTATGGTTCCTTTCAGTGAGACATCACTGAGAACTGGAGAGTTAAGGTGGTCCATATAAAGGAAGAGAGTTGGAGAGGGCCAGGTATGGGGTCAACGGCCCCAGATATTTCAAATAGGCCAAGGAGCCTGTCCTCTTTATTGCAGGACCAGGGCCAGAGCACAGAACCGGTTGTACATCTCCATTCATTCATTCAACAAACATTTACTGGGAGCATCCTGTGAGCCTGAAAATATAGCAGTGACACAACGAAGTTCCTGCTCTTGTGAAGCTTACATTCTAGCACAGGAAAGAGAGACAATATCCAAGTAGAGGAGTGACTTAGTCAGACTTTGTTTTAAATTAATCTCTTCAGATGTTATGTGGAAAACTGGGAAGAAGGCGAGGGTGAAAGCAGGGAGACCAGTCAGGAGATTACTGCATAATCTAAAAAATAACAGTAGCTTGAGCCACCACATAGAGGTAGTGAGAAATGGTCTTATTCTGGATATATTTTGAAGAAAGCATCAACTGGATTTACCAACATCTTGGATATATATGTGGGAGACAGAACAGAGTTAATGATAAACCCGTTTGTTTGTTTTTTTTAACATCTTTATTGGAGTATAATTGCTTTACAATGGTGTGTTAATTTCTGCTTTATAACAATGTGAATCATATACATATACATATATCCCCATATCTCTTCCCTCTTGTGTCTCCCTCCCTCCCACCCTACCTATCCCACCCCTCTAGGTGGTCACAAAGCACCGAGCTGAACTCCCTGTGCTATGCAGCTGTTTCCCACTAGTTATTGGTTTTTAATCCTGAGCAATCCTTAAAATCAATATGCTGTTTACTAAGATAGGGAAGACTCAGGAGGAGCAGACTTGGGGCAAGGAAATCGAAATCAATTCTGGACATATTCATTTTGAGATATCCATTAGATAGAAAGTGAAGGTGTCAAATAAGTAGTTGGGTATAAAATTTCTGAGTTCAGAGGAGAGAGAAAAATTTGGGAATCATCAATATATAAATGGCATTTAGCCATTTACAGCAACATGGATGGAGCTAGAGATTATCACACTATGTGAAGTAAGCCAGACAGAGAAAGACAAATATCATATGATATCACTTATATGTGAATCTTAAAAAAGAAGACACAAATGAACTTGTTTCCAGAACAGAAAGAGACACACAAACACAGAAAACAAACTTATTGTTACCAAAGGGAAAAGCGGGGTGGAGGGGGACAGATACATTAGGAGACTGGGATTAAAATAAACCCACTACTACATATAAGATAGATAACCAACAAGTATGTACTCTATAGCACAGGGAACTATACTTAATATTATGTAATAATTATAAGGGAAAAGAATCTGAGAAAGAATATATATACATATAAATATATGTGTGTGTGTATATATCTGAATCGCTGTGCTGTACACCTGAAACTTACACAATATTGTAAATCAACTATACTTCAATAAAAATTATATATATATATATATATATATATGGCATTTAAGCCATGGGTCTGGATGAGATAATCTAGGAAATGAGGATTCTTAAAAGGAGAGAGAGATTCCCAAGGCCTGGGACACTTAGATATTTAGAGATTGTGGAGATGACAGAGAGCTGACAAGGGAGTTAAGAGGTAGCCATCGAGATAATTCCTCTGCTTAGACAGTATCTTTCCATCAAGAGCCAGGGGCTGGTGGTAGCTTTTGAATTCTTTGGACTGGAAAGTTTCCTATCAGTTTTCCTAGGAGACTTGGCATTCTTCAAAATGCTGGTCACTATCTGCGAGTGACTTCTATTGTGACTCCAGCCTGACACATGTTCAAAGAACACACCCACCATGGAGAGTGCAATGTTGTCCAGAACAGCCTCCCCAAAACAACTCCTGCTTTCCCTAACTTGCTCCTTTTTCATTCCTGTATGAGTTAAACACCTGACTCTTAGCTGTTTCCATGTGTAGCTCTTATGTAGATCCTTGCTTTGGCCTTCCTAAATTGTTTCTAATTCCTCCCCCAAGAGGCTTGGCTTATTTTTTCCTACCATCAATGGCTAACAATGTCTCATATTGAGTTCAGTCAGCGTATTGAGTTCTGAAAACAAATGCACAATATGAGAGTTGTGGGTAAGTTTTATTTTGAGACAAAATGAGGACTACAGCCTGGGAGAGAGCATATCAGATAGGTCTGAGGAACTGCTCTGAAGAGGTGGGCAGGGGGTAAATATTATATATGATTTTAGTGAAGGGGGATACATGAAATCAGCACACATTTTTGCATAAAGTTGCTGCCATCTCATGAAGGTTACTGCTAGTCATGAGGAACAGATGTCTGCATTAATGGTTTTAGTGCTTTTCTAGGTATGAGATGATGCAAGAATTTGGGCTCATAAAATATTCTCCTGAGAATGTCTAATATTCTCCTGAAGGCCTGTTCTGCCACTTTTTCCCAGAGCACAGAGAACCTCATTCCTGATCCCCACACTGAACACCTTTCAGGGTGTGTTGAAGGTCAGTGACTGCAGTGGCTAGTGACCTAATCCTTATAAAGGCAGATGGCAAGTGCCAATTTTTATTTATTTTTTTTATTTATTTATTTTTTTTTTCCTTGCGTTATGCGGGCCTCTCACTGTTGTGGCCTCTCCCATTTGCGGAGCACAGGCTCCGGACGCGCAGGCTCAGTGACCATGGCTCACGGGCCCAGCCGCTCCGCGGCATGTGGGATCTTCCCGAAACGGGGCACGAACCCGCGTCTCCTGCATCGGCAGGCGGACTCTCAAGCACTGCGCCACCAGGGAAGCCCGCAAGTGCCAATTTTTAGTTGGCAGTACTCATCTCCCATGAGAGAAAGGACCCTGTTATAAAGCAGGAAGAAGGGGCAAACAGAGGCAACCAGGTAAGAATTCGCATCCATCAGTGGGCACAACCTCCCCACTTGTTCTCAGAACTTACACTTTATCTAGTGGGGACCTCTTCACACATGAATGTCCAAGGTAAGCAGTGTCTAAGTAACCAAGACCAGAAGTTATGAGAAAATGGGAAACCATAGAGAATTAAGTTTCAATAAAATCAAGCTATTTCCTTGCTGCCTGTTGAACTGAAGGTAACAGTAATGTGCCTCCAGATTTATAACAAGTAGATTTCAAGACAGCAAATATCTTCGAAGATAAGGTCCTGATTCAGAGGATTATACACATCAAGTTGGACCAAATGGATATTTATTGGAGATGAGTGTCCTGCTCTGAGGACAAAAGACCATTAATCAAAAGACCAGTCCCAAGCAGTTCAACAAGGCAGGACACATTATATATTAATTCTACACTAATAAATTTTTAAAATATTGATGAACTGTAATATTTAAAGTATAAATGATAATAATTAGCTAAGACATAGTAGAAACTTGAATTATATGAGAAATAATGATAGAAGATGTGTTTAAAGTTTGACAATCATATCCAAAAAATGCTCTGAACCCAGATAATTTTATTCTTTTATTCTTTCAACTCTTTAAGAAAGGTGCAACTCCCATGCTCTTTAGAGAATATCTTGGATCATATACTGAGATGAAATCTACTTAATTCACTGTAGTAAGATAGGATAACTTCTCCTAGTGACATTTGAGAAATTTAACTTTTAATGCATAGGCTCCATCCTTTATGTTAATACATTTGAAATACCAATAATAGAGTGACCCAGTATCACTGAAGCAGGTTCTACTGAACAAAAGTGATATCTTTGACCACTCCCTGGGTACCTGGCATCCTAGACCCATGGGCTACATTAAGAACACAGGTGAGCCCAACTGTTACAAGGTTACTTACAGGTGGGGCTGTGCCTCCCAGAATTCTCTCCCAGTCCCAGTCCCACTCCCATTAGGGCTTAATCATTTTCTAGTATGTTTGTCACTCAGTATCTACAGAGGACTGGGTCAAGGATCCCCTGTGAACACCAAAATCCATGGATGCTCAAATACCTTATATATTAACGGCAGAGTGTTTGTGTGTAACTTATGCACATTCTCCTATATACTTTAAATCATCTCTAGATTACTCATAACAGCTCATACAATGTAAATGCTATGTAAAGAGTTGTAAACATAATGCAAATGCTATGTAAACAGTTGCTGGTGCACAGCAGATTCAAGTTTTGCTTTTTGGAACTTTCTGGAGTTTTTTTTCCCCAAGTACTTTCTATCTGCCTTTGGTTGAATCCCCAGATGCAGAACCAGTACATATGGAGGGCTGACAATAGTTGCTGACAGTAGAAAGTTTAGTATGATGATGTTAGCACAAGTTTGTGTGCCCGATGCACAGTGAAGCCAAATAAACCAAAATGTCGAAGTCTGGAGCAGAGAAAGGTTTATTGCAAGTCCATACAAGGAGACAGGTGGCTTATGCCCCCCAAAACCTGAGTTCCCCAAAGGGTTCCAGCAAAACATTTTTAAAAGCCAGGTGAGGGAGGGGAGTCGCAGGGTATGTGATCAGCTCATGCGCAATTCTCTGACTGCCTCTGATGGTGAGGCAACAGGGTGGTGTCATAGGGGTTAACATCATCAGTCCTTAGGCTCCACCAGGTCTGGGGTTATGTGCTCATGGTCATCCAGTGGTTAACATCTTACATTTGATGGGGGGGCAGTTTACATCTGTAAAATAAATCAGGAAATGTGCATCAAATCTTGTTACCTAGGTACTTCAGAGAAGAGCTAAAGCAAAGGATATGAGGGAAGGACCTGTCTCGGGAAGGGCCTGTCCTGGAAAGGCCCCATAGGTCCTGCTCAGTTACCATGAGGGAAGAGTAAAGGGTGGGAAGGACAAGAATGCTCAGGCCACCTCAAAACCCACATCCGTGGGTTATAGACTCTGTTTATGAAACCAGGGACAGTAGAGGAACTGCTGTTCACTGCCATTTTGAACTGGAAGTTGAAGCCACTGGATTTCTTAACTGATTCACCAGTACTAATCAAAGCCACTTATTTCTGGGGGCTTAGTCCTGACATCAGAGGCTGCAAGGGGGACAGGATGAAGTAGTTCAGGTCTAAGAGTGATTTACCTCTGGCTTACAAATCTTTCTACCTAACCTTGTCAGGAGCCTGACACTTCACACTTCCTTCTTATTTCTGACTTGGTTGTTTTCTGAGCTCAACTTATTGAATCAGTGCTTTCACTCCCTTCCTAGTTATTTGTTACCAATTCTCCAAAGGCCGTGGCTAATAACAGAATTAGAACTGGAAATGTGTCCTCAAGCAAGAATATAACCAAGGATATCTTCTGTCAACTGCAAAATAAATATGTCTCCTGCCTGTGAAAAGAGAAAAATGTCAAGATCTTTTATTTCTTAGAAAGATCCAAATTCCTGGAGAAAATGAGCCAGGTTTGAGCAGACATTTTAATTTAGCTAAGAATAATTAACCAAAGTGCATCTTGTTTCTACAAACAAGATTTGGCAGAGATGCTAATACCTTAATAACACTCTGGATATAATCCAGAGGAAAGGGGGAGGGCTATTTATCTTGGGGACCCTGTGGTTTCCCTGACCTTTGAGGTATGATCAGGCTGTTAAATACACAAATTCGATACTTCTTAGATTAGCCTTGAGCAGGCACACAGAGCAGAGAGCAGTGTGAGTGAAGAAATCAGCAGAAGAATTTTCAGCTCACTTAAGCCTAGGTATTTGCATTTCTGGTTGAAAGGAGCTGCTATGTCTGCTGTGAATGGAAGGGGAAAGCTGCCTTCTTCCCTCAGCCTCCCTGTAGCCTTCCTTTGCTCTGCAGCTGGAAGAATATTCAGCATATAATCTACAGCAGCCAGTGGCTGCTTGGGTGGTCCTCCAGCCCCTGCTAGCACTTGGCAGCACTAATCAATGCAGCACTCTTGTTTATGCAGAGAGGCATCTGCACTTGATTGCCCCAGTACAGACTGACAGTGTCTTCTTGTCCTGTCACTTGTGCTCCAGGAAGCTGCTGTTCATAGACAGCACCTTGCTTATGTTTATGTACTGCCCCCTCCCTGACCCCCACCACTTTTTAGCTTTACTTTTGTTGATACCTAGAGAAAGTGCTTTTTGCTACTTGCAATCTGTAGTCAGATGCCTTTGTAATGAGACAACACAGAAGGGCTGTGCAAACTGAAAAGCTGCACCTCTGTAGGAATCAATGTTATCTCTAACAACGTGCAATCCTTCCTACTGTCTTGCATTCCATCTCACCTCTTTTCCTGGCCAGACCTCTCTGGATCTAAGATGCTGGGTCTGGTAGTTCAGCTAGTCACTCTTGCTTCTTATTTGAAAGATGGTATCCCAATAAGAAGAGATGTGGTGTGATATGGGGTAAAGCACACAAATTTTGAAAGCATCAAAGTTGGACTTCAGACCTGACCCTACGATCCACTGTCTAGGAACTTGGCAAAGTTATTGAACCTCTGTGAACCTCATTTCCCCTATTTGTAAACTGGGACACAAATCCTTGCCATGCAGGGTCATTATATTAGAAGTAATCCATGTAAAGGGTCTACTAAGTTATGGCACTTAGTAGGTGCTTAATAAGTGATTTCTATTATCATCACCAGCTGATTTGTATTGTTCCTTTTCCATGAAAACTGAAGTGTGAACGTACTTTGTATAAATTGCTAAATAAATTCTAAAATATTTTCCTAATTTTTACACATAGTAGTGCCACACACATTGTAGTGTCACACACATTATGGTAGCTTTTAATCTCTCATGGCATTCTGTGTATAACCTCTTTAAAAATAATGGCAGAATTATTTAAATGATACAAGTTATAAGAAGGCTGTACATTTTGGAGGGTTATTTTGATCATTCTATTGCTAATAATAGAATTCAAGTTTATACTGCATGGTAATATTTTTAGTTGCAAGTGAAGGAAAATAAATTCATATATATATTTAGAATTCTGTATAGAATACATATGTGTAATTATATATATTCATATAAATAAAATATTGATAGATAGATAGATAGATGATAGATAGATTGGTAGATCCAGAGATTAGCTCACAAAAATTTTGGAAGAGCTATGGAAACCAGGAATGAGGGCCTCAGCATTGGAAATTGTATACTCCACACTATGATTATTGTCATTGTTCAGTTCTTATCTCTTCTCCATGTGGTGGGGACCATAGTTTACCAAGTCACCATCAGCAGGGAACACATTTCTCCCCATGTCTACTTGAGTCATGTTACCACACCAGAAGGAATCACTTCACTGGATAATGGGGGCTTTTGATTGTCCAGGCATTGTCTCACTGGCTGCTTTGGTGACATGGAAGCAGATGCTCTCAACAGAAGAAAAGGAAAGTTTGTTAGGCAGATAAATGCAGCTACCATAGTCTGTTACATTCCACCTCATGGTTGCCCAGGGCTTATACTAACCTTTATTCCCATACTCACAATACCAGAATTCCCCATGTAACAACTGGCTCATGTGAAATCACATGCACATTCACCACCATCCACTGAAAAGGAGATCACCCCAAATCACATCCAGTTTCTCATCTAGCTCTAAGACCAAGACCCCTAGGCGATGGGTATAGTCTGGTTATGGCTTCTTTTTGTCTGCCACTTTATGGTTAATTCACCCCCAACTCAATGAATAACCAATAGTGGAGAGAAAGCAGGATAACCCTAACAGGGGCTCCCATCTATGAAGGGGGAAACAGAAAATGCATGATCTGTGCCAGACTGGTTCATAACATACTCTGTCCTCCTGTGCCTGGTCCCTGAGCTCTCATCCTGGTGAACTTTCCCATATATGTTTGACTTCTAGGACTATGATTAAGAAACATGGATGGAAGATTCCTCTTCAGGGAGCTGCTTGAACAGTTCCCTCACTGTTGATTTTGGAGCCTGGGAATTGTTTTAGGAGTTGGGTATTATGGGATTTTATTCTAAGCTGGGTTTTCTTTGTCAGTTTAACTTGTCCTCATAGATGCTGGATTACTGGTCACAGAGAAAGTTCAGCTGCATTCTAATCTCTTTCTGCTCCTATCAAATGTGTCAACTTGGACAAGAGCTTTTTTCTTGAAGGCTCTTTCTGAAGGCCAGAAGTAAGATTTAATTAGTTTACCTTTAAGATCAAAGCTATTGTTAAAGCACTTTAAGAACTATAGCTTTAAGCCTCTTTTTAGTAGCTTTACTATCCTCCATTCTTTTCCGGACCACATATAGGACACCATGGCCAAAAACTAAAGGGTGATGTGGGGCTCAACAGGGTTTCAGCTCTACATCCAGCATCCATTCTGATTGGTGGGCCTGGGGATACACTTGTTGTTAACCCTATAGTGAACAGTACTCTTTCTGGAAACCACAAGAAGTAGCCAATATCTCTTAATAATGCAACATTTTCTGCCGAGTTCCATGGAGTTTTATGTGAGGTATATGATCTGAATCCCAAAAAACTGTTGAATCCCAGTAAACAGCTAAGAGTTTAACCTTTTTTTTTTTTCTATAGTGCATTAAATGGATCTGAGACAGAATAGAATGAACTACACTGCATGCTTTGAGTAATCCGCATTTTATATGTAAGGTCATATTTTAAGGTCATATGAACTCTTACTTCAGGTTCAAAATTGTGTGTTAATTAGTGTTTTTAATTGTAAGTAACATAAAGCAACTCTGTCCAGTTTAGGCATAAAGTAATACTTACTGGAAAGGTGAGGATAGTTTTCAGGTACTGAAAAAATAAGAAAATGAAGTTTTTAATAACATGCCAGAAAATTTGTGTTCAAAGGAATGTTGAATTTTAACACTGTCACTTTGAAAGACTTTGTATTTATTCCAACAATACCATCATTGCTCAGACTTTATTTTTAAACTAACCTTTAATTGCTTTCAGAATATACATCATATTCCTTTGACTATCTGAATTATGCCAAACTTTTGTCCTTTAAAAGTGAATTTGATTTTCTTAGAAAACCATTTGAAATTGTATCTACTGAGATGACTTATCAAAGTGAGTAATACTGGTTTAAGTAATATATTTTTTTAAGTTTCTTTTGTGACAGAAACTGGAAAGTAGGGGAAATCTTTTCTCCCCTTAATATTGTTGCTGAAATATTGACTTCTGTACACTGGCGCTGAACAGAAATACAGAGACAGAATTTAGGAAGAAGGAAAAAGAGTGGCTTTATTTCTTTGCCACACAAATAAGGAACACAGCAGGCTAGTGCCTCCAAAAATTGTGTCCCCCTAGGAGAGGGTAGTGAGAAGTTTTTATAGTAATGGTTCAAAGGAGTAATCAGCTCGTGGACATTTTTCTGATTGGTTGGTGGTGAGGTAAGTGGGAGTCAGCATCATCAACCTTTAGGTTCCCACTGGTCTGGAGTCTATGTGCTTGTCAGCAGCATACCATCATTAATTGTTAACTTTTCCTACCTGGAGGTGGTTTCAGCATCTGAAAAACAACTCAAAGATATTGTTGTGTGTCCTTGATGGGGAACCAGGACCTTGCCTCAAGGCTGAACACTGTTTCTCTTGACTTTGTTTCTCCCTTGTCTGGTATCCCCTCCCTTCCATAATTAACAACTGCTTGAATCTGCCCTTGGAACTCAAGGAGGTCATGGAGGCTAAATGAAGGCTATTTCCTGTAATCAAAGAAATGGGGGACACAGAAAACCTTGGTGCCCAGGATCCCCACAGGGCCCTGCTTGGTATCAATATTACCTTAATATTCTTCACCTGGTGAATTGCTATCAGGTTGATGATAATTGGTTACTAATGGTTTTACAATCATCAACCAATTGTGGCTGGTCCAAATGAGAGAATGTGTGCCAAGGAAAAAGTGAATTTCAGAGGACAGGCTCAAATAGGCATAGTAAACTGACCCAAGATTTAGGAAAGGGAGCTATTAAGAGAAATAACTAAGGACCATAATTCTGCCTAAGACATCAATTTAATCAGAAGATAGAGAAGAGGGAATGTGTTGTTTTGAGAGCATATGGTTATGGCAGAAATGGCTTAGGAATAAAGTAAACCTGAATTCAAATCCTGACTTCTCCCCAGTTTCCAACAACTGCATCTGATTTCCCTGATGGCTGCTCCCGTCTTTCTGCCAGCCTCTGGGGTAGACAGGTTGACTCACTGGCACTCAGAAGGGGCTTCTTGGCTCCCACAGAGTGTTAAATTGCAGATGTTGATACTGAGCAGGACCCTTTGGTGATCCTGGGCACAAAACATGTATAATATGTATAATATTTCATTGTGTATGTATATATGTGTGTGTGTGTGTGTGTATATATATATATATATATATATATATATATACACACATATATATACTATGTATAATATCCCATTGTGTGTGTATATATGTATATATATATATACACTATGTATAATATTCCATTGTGTGTGTATATATATATGTTGCATATATATAGCATACATATAGTGTGTATATATATATATATATAATATTCTGATACACACAAGTGAATATTACTCAACCATGAAAAAGAATGAAATAATGGCATTTGCAGCAACATGGATGAACCTAAAGATTATCATACTGAATGAAGTAAGTCAGAGAAAGACAAATATCATATGATATCACATATATGTGGATCTAAAAAATGATATAAATGAAATTATTTACAAAACAGAAGCAAACTCACAGACATAGAAAACAAACTTATGGTTACCAAAGGGGAAAAGGGAGAGGGATAAATTACGAGCTTGTGATTAACTAATACACACTACTATATATAACATAGATAAACAACAAGGAGTTATTGTATAGTATAGGGAATTATATTCAATATCTTGTAATATCCTATAATGGAAAAGACTATGAAAAAGAAAAAAAAAATGTGTGTGTGAGTGTGTGTTTGTGTGTAACTGGATCACTTAGCTGTACAACAGAAACTAACAAAGCATTGTAAAACAACTATATTTCAATTTTTAAAAATTAATTAATTTAAGGGCTTCCCTGGTGGTGCAGTGGTTGAGAGTCCGCCTGCCAATGCAGGGGACACGGGTTCATGCCCCGGTCTGGGAAGATCCCACATGCCGCGGAGCGGCTGGGCCCGTGAGCCATGACCGCTGAGCCTGCGCGTCCGTAGCCTGTGCTCTGCAACGGGAGAGGCCACAACAGTGAGAGGCCCGCGTACCGCAAAAAAAAATTTAATTAATTAATTTAAAAAATGCTTTGCTGAAACCCTCAGGGAGTTCTGGCTTTTTGAGCACTAGCTGTCCTGCACTCCTTGTATGTTGCCTTACAATAAACACTGCACTTTCCTTTACCAAAACCTAGTGTCAATAGATTGGCTTTACTTCATATGGGTGAATGGACCCAAGTTTGGTTCAGTAACAAAGTTATCTAAAGATGGAAAAGAGTCAGCTCTAATCTGCAGCTCTTGTTTTTATATATGTGATACACATATATTCATAGTTCCCAGGCTTTTCTGAGATGACTACATATCCCAGAAACAAGGGGACTAGTCAGTTCTCCTTCCTGTGCCCTTTTCTCAAAGTTGGGTCTGAATGGAGATAGACATCCTGCTGTGTGGTGGGTGCAAGGGAGGGGACTGGGCCCTGGCCCCTTAGAAGGAAGTGCCCATTGTGTGGTCAGTGGTGGGTTCCCTGGGTTTCTGTCCATGGGGGTGTATGGTGGGGATGAAATAAGGCTGGGTATATGCAGTTCAATATTGTGTTTCTCAAGCTAAACCCATTGATAAGGTAATCATTAGAAATTCTCCAGACTATGTCGTACAGATTTCGCTAACCTCCAGATTTAGTGCCTTTGCTAGGTTTTCTTCCTTGAAATAGGTCTCCTTGGGTATTAAAATACAATGGTGAAAGAAAGCAGTATTAGCCTATTACCACGTTATAATTTGTTTCCTTTCTTTGATTTGGAGTCACTATATCTCAATTTGCTAAACATTGATATAAAATTCAGTCAATCTTTTACCCATTTTATCTTTTAGAGCTCTCTGTTCAGAAAAATTTTGAGCTCACATCAAATTTCTTTTTAAAATAAAGGTACATGTTATATATACAAGCGTATATTGTGAAAATAAGGTATGTTGTTAAAATAATGGTACTATATTTATATGTTGATATTTATTATTTATAACTGTCCATGACTCATGGACAATGACTCATGGCCATAGGCCCACCACTGGATGTCTGGATATCTGTATTTTAGAGCTAACTTGATCCTTTGAAAGCAGACATGCACTGGTTTATGTATGATAAAGATTTTTTTTTCACTTGGGCATTCTGCTGCCTTCTCCCTGCTAACTTCCTAGCCTCTGCCTGAGAATTAGGTACTAAATTACAGTAATTAAATATAGACTTTGGCTCACCATGTTTGACTCTAATGTGACCCAGTTTTCAGATGTCTGAATATTTCTTAGAGATAGCTATTGTTTATACACTAAGACATGGTTGAAAATGAGACATTCATTATACAGAGGTTGTTCTGAATAATTACAGAGCACAGGCAGATTGGAATATTTATCAGCCATGACGCCTTTACAATTTATCTGTTACAGCGCATTTTGGATAGAGGATTTTTAAAAATCTTGTATCCATTTAACTCATGATAAAATGGTCCCAAGACTGTTATCACAAATTTGCTCAATTCTGTTGTCATCCATTCTTGCTTGAAACACACATAATCCTTGGCTACTTCTGGAGTAGCTCTCAGATTTAATTATGTGCTAGCTCATTTATCCTCTAAGCAAAAATGAGCCAAGCATCCAAAGATCTGTCAACCACCTTCACAATTGTCCATTAAATGAGCAAGTTCTTAGACATTAACACATCCCAGCAACACTGTTCATGAATTAGCTCATCAAATGCCTGGCAACAGGATGAAGCCATCTGGTGAAGGATGAATTGTAATTATAACCCATACAAATGTTCCTTCTCATCAACAACACTATTATCTCCCTTATCCTTGTAATCAGTCATGAAACACTAGAGAAGAAAAATGCAAAATAAAAGATCTGATCACCAGTGTTGTGTGTGTAAGTTGGTAGCATCCAATCACACTCAACTCTGAGATGAAGATAAATTTAACTTATGGAAATTACCTCAGTCGTTGAAGACTAATATCTCTCAGCTCGCAGCCTGCAAAAAGGTGAACCCAATCACAGTAAGATAAGCAAAATGAGAAGACAGAAAAACACACAGCAGATGAAGGAGCAAGATAAAAATGCACCAGACCTAACAAATGAAGAGGAAATAGGCAGTCTACCTGAAAAAGAGTTCAGGATAATGATAGTAAAGATGATCCAAAATCTTGGAAATAGAATGGACAAAATGCAAGAAACAGTTAACAAGGACCTAGAAGAAATAAAGATGAAACAGACAATGATGAACAACACAATAATGAAATGAAAAATACTCTAGATGGGATCAATAGCAGAATAAATGAGGCAGAAGAACGGATAAGTGACCTGGAAGATAAAATAGTGGAAATAACTACTGCAGAGCAGAAAAAAGAAAAAAGAGTGAGAAGAACTGGGGAGAGTCTCAGAGACCTCTGGGACAACATTAAACACACTACATTTGAATTATAGGGATTCCAGAAGAAGAAGAGAAAAAGAAAGGGACTGAGAAAATATTTGAAGAGATTATAGTTGAAAACTTCCCTAATATGGGAAAGGAAATAGTTAATCTAATCCAGGAAGCACAGAGAGTCCCATAACAGGATAAATTCAAGGAGAAATACGCCAAGACACATATTAATCAAACTGTCAAAAACTAAATACAAAGAAAGCATATTAAAAGCAGCAAGGGAAAAACAACAAATAACACACAAGGGAATCCCCATAAGGTTAACAGCTGATCTCTCAGCAGAAACTCTACAAGCCAGAAGGGAGTGGCAGGACATACTGAAAGTGATGAAGGAGAAAAACCTGCAACCAAGATTACTCTACCCAGCAAGGATCTCATTCAGATTTGATGGAGAAATTAAAACCTTTACAGACAAGCAAAAGCTGAGAGAGTTCAGCACCACCAAACCAGCTTTACAACAAATGCTAAAGGAACTTCTCTAGACAAAAACACAAGAGAAGGAAAAGTCCTATAATAACGAACCCAAAACAATTTAGAAAATGGGAATAGGAACATACATATCGATAATTACCTTAAATGTAAATGGACTAAATGCTCCCACCAAAAGACACAGATTGGCTGAATGGATACAAAAACAAGACCCATATATATGCTGTCTACAAGAGACCCACTTCAGACCTAGAGACACATACAGACTGAAAGTAAGGGGATGGAAAAAGATATTCCATGCAAATGGAAACCAAAAGAAAGCTGGAGTAGCAATTCTCATATCAGACAAAATAGACTTTAAAATAAGGACTATCAGAAGAGACAAAGAAGGACACTACATAATGATTAAGGGATCGATCCAAGAAGAAGATATAACAATTGTAAATATTTATGCACCCAACATAGGAGCACCTCAATACATAAGGCAAAAACTAGCAGCCATAAAAGGGGAAATCGACAGTAACACATTCATAGTAGGGGACTTCAACACCCCACTTTCACCAATGGACAGATCATCCAAAATGAAAATAAATAAGGAAACACAAGCTTTAAATGATACATTAAACAGGATGGACTTAATTGATATTTATAGGACACTCCATCCAAAAACAACAGAATACACATTTTTCTCAAGTGCTCATGGAACATTCTCCAGGATAGATCATATCTTGGGTCACAAATCAAGCCTTGGTAAATTTAAGAAAATTGAAATTATATCAAGTATCTTTTCCGACCACAACGCCATGAGATTAGATATCAATTATAGGAAAAGAGCAGTAAAAAATACAAACACATGGAGGCTAAACAATACACTACTTAGTAACGAAGTGATCACTGAAGAAATCAAAGAGGAAATTAAAAAATACCTAGAAACAAATGACAATGGAGATACAACGACCCAAAACCTATGGGATGCAGCAAAAGCAGTTCTAAGAGGGAAGTTTATAGCAATACAAGCCCACCTTAAGAAGCAGGAAACATCTCGAATAAACAACCTAACCTTGCACCTCAAGCAATTAGAGAAAGAAGAACAAAAAAACCCCAGAGTTAGCAGAAGGAAAGAAATCATAAAAATCAGATCAGAAATAAATGAAAAAGAAATGAAGGAAACAATAGCAAAGATCAATAAAACTAAAAGCTGGTTCTTTGAGAAGATTAACAAAATTGATAAACCATTAGCCAGACTCATCAAGAAAATAAGGGAGAAGACTCAAATCAATAGAATCAGAAATGAAAAAGGAGAAGTAACAACTGACACTGCAGAAATACAAAAAATCATGAGGGATTACTACAAGCAACTCTATGCCAATAAAATGGACAATCTGGAAGAAATGGACAAATTCTTAGAAATGCACAAACTGCCAAGACTGAATCAGGAAGAAATAGAAAATATGAACAGACCAATCACAAACACTGAAATTGAAACTGTGATTAAAAATCTTCCAACAAACAAAAGCCCAGGACCAGATGGCTTCACAGGCGAATTCTATCAAACATTTAGAGAAGAGCTAACACCTATTCTTCTCAAACTCTTCCAAAATATAGCAGAGGGAGGAACACTCCCAAACTCATTCTACGAGGCCACCATCACCTTGATACCAAAACCAGACAAGGATGTCACAAAGAAAGAAAACTACAGGCCAATATCACTGATGAACATAGATGCAAAAATCCTCAACAAAATACTAGCAAACAGAATCCAACAGCACATTAAAAGGATCATACACCATGATCAAGTGGGGTTTATTCCAGGAATGCAAGGATTCTTCAATATACGCAAATCTATCAATGTGATTAACCATATTAACAAATTGAAGGAGAAAAACCATATGATCATCTCAATAGATGCAGAGAAAGCTTTTGACAAAATTCAACACCCATTTATGATAAAAACCCTGCAGAAAGTAGGTGTAGAGGGAACTTTCCTCAATATAATAAAGGCCGTATATGACAAGCCCACAGCCAACATCATCCTCAATGGCGAAAAACTGAAAGCATTTCCACTAAGGTCAGGAACAAGACAAGGTTGCCCACTCTCACCACTCTTATTCAACATAGTTTTGGAAGTTTTAGCCACAGCAATCAGAGAAGAAAAGGAAATAAAAGGAATCCAAATCGGAAAAGAAGAAGTAAAGCTGTCACTGTTTGCAGATGACATGATACTCTACATAGAGAATCCTAAAGATGCTACCAGAAAACTACTAGAGCTAATCAATGAATTTGGTAAAGTAGCAGGATACAAAATTAATGCACAGAAATCTCTGGCATTCCTATATACTAATGATGAAAAATCTGAAAGTGAAATCAAGAAAACACTCCCATTTACCATTGCAACAAAAAGAATAAAATATCTAGGAATAAACCTACCTAAGGAGACAAAAGACCTGTATGCAGAAAATTATAAGACACTGATGAAAGAAATTAAAGATGATACAAACAGATGGAGAGATATACCATGTTCTTGGATTGGAAGAATCAACATTGTGAAAATGACTCTACTTCCCAAAGCAATCTATAGATTCAATGCAATCCCTATCAAACTACCACTGGCATTTTTCACAGAACTAGAACAAAAAATTTCACAATTTGTATGGAAACACAAAAGACCCCGAATAGCCAAAGCAATCTTGAGAACAAAAAATGGAGCTGGAGGAATCAGGCTGCCTGACTTCAGACTATACTACAAAGCTACAGTAATCAAGACAGTATGGTACTGGCACAAAAACAGAAAGATAGATCAATGGAATAGGATAGAAAGCCCAGAGATAAACCCATGCACATATGGTCACCTTATCTTTGATAAAGGTGGCAGGAATATACAGTGGAGAAAGGACAGCCTCTTCAATAAGTGGTGCTGGGAAAATTGGATAGGTACATGTAAAAGTATGAGATTAGATCACTCCCTAACACCATACACAAAAATAAGCTCAAAATGGATTAAAGACCTAAATGTAAGGCCAGAAACTATCAAACTCTTAGAGGAAAACATAGGCAGAACACTCTATGACATAAATCACAGCAAGATCCTTCTTGACCCATCTCCTAGAGTAATGGAGATAAAAACAAAAATAAACAAATGGGACCTAATGAAACTTCAAAGCTTTTGCACAGCAAAGGAAACCATAAACAAGACCAAAAGACAGCCCTCAGAATGGGAGAAAATATTTGCAAATGAATCAACTGACAAAGGATTAATCTCTAAAATTTACAGGCAGCTCATGCAGCTCAATAACAAAAAAATAAACAACCCAATCCAAAAATGGGCAGAAGACCTAAATAGACATTTCTCCAAAGAAGATATACAGACTGCCAACAAACACATGAAAGAATGCTCAACATCATTAATCATTAGAGAAATGCAAATCAAAACTACAATGAGATATCATCTCACACCAGTCAGAATGGCCATCATCAAAAAATCTAGAAACAATAAATGCTGGAGAGGGTGTGGAGAAAAGGGAACCCTCTTGCACTGCTGGTGGGAATGTGAATTGGTTCAGCCACTATGGAGAACAGTATTGGAGTTCCTTCAAATACTACAAATAGGACTACCATATGACCCAGCAATCCCTCTACTAGGTATATACCCTGAGGAAACCAGAATTCAGAAAGAGTCATGTACCAAAATGTTCATTGCAGCTCTATTTACAATAGCCCGGAGATGGAAACAACCTAAGTGCCCGCCGTCGGATGAATGGATAAAGAAGATGTGGCACATATATACAATGGAATATTTCTCAGCCATAAAAAGAAACGAAATTGAGCTATTTGTAATGAGGTGGATAGATCTAGAGTCTGTCATACGGAGTGAAGTAAGTCAGAAAGAGAAGGACAAATACCGTATGCTAACACATATATATGGAATTTAAAAAAAAAAAAAAAAAAAGAACCTAGGGGTAAAACAGGAATAAAGACACAGACCTACTGGAGAACAGACTTGAGGATATGGGGAGGGGGAAGGGTGAGGTGTGATAGGGCGAGAGAGAGACATGGACATACATATACTAACAAACGTAAGGTAGATAGCCAGTGGGAAGCAGGCGCATGGCACAGGGAAACCAGCTCAGGTCTATGTGGCTGTCTGGAGGGGTGGGATAGGGAGGGTGGGAGGGAGGGAGACAAAGAGGGAAGAGATATGGGAACATATGTATATGTATAACTGATTCACTCTGTTATAAAGCAGAAACTAACACACCATTGTAAAGCA
Organism: Lipotes vexillifer; assembly: GCF_000442215.2. Taxonomy (NCBI): domain Eukaryota; kingdom Metazoa; phylum Chordata; class Mammalia; order Artiodactyla; family Lipotidae; genus Lipotes; species Lipotes vexillifer. The sequence continues at coordinate 58,731 of NW_006779868.1, read as the reverse complement.
ATTATACCCCAATAAAGATGTTAAAAAAATATATATTTCTCAGCTCAAAGTTTTCCACATGGGATATTGCAGATCACTGTTATACCTCCCCCTCAGCCGGAAGCCCTTCAAATATCAAGACAAGGTTGTTCAACAGTTCAACAGGAATTCCATGGAATAACCCTTCCTTAGTGCATTTGGTGGCCTTCCAGGCATCCTCATGCCTACAGGAAATTGCAAGAACCACAAAACCATGCTGAAATGTGAGTAACATATCAGTGATGATTTCAACAGAGCTCTAATCTGATTGCTTGTGCTGCCATTCCTGTGAAAACACTGCTCCAATCATATGGCTAAGCAGTATAAAGATGAACCAGTGTTATGACTGGTTGTACATTGGGATTGCCTGGTGCCTGAGTCTCACTCCCAAGGCTGTTTGGCTCTGTTGTGTAGCCAATGTTGACTGCTCTAAGTAGAGTTAGCAGACCAGCAACAGAAGCATCATATGGGAGCTTGTTAGATGTGCAGAATCTCAGCCCTACCTCATACTTACAGAATCAGAATCTGAGTTTTTACAAGATCTCCAGGGGATTTGTGGGCACATTGCTGTTTGAGAATCACAAAGATAGAGTACTGCTTTCCAAAACATGTTATTCATCAGAATCAGTAGGGGATCCCAGACTTATAACATCAGAATCTCCAAGGATGAAACCTGGATATTTCTATTTATAATGTTTTCTAGGTGCTTTATATTCCATGAACCTGGCACAGACCTGTGGACAGCAGCATAATCTAGAGTCTCTCTAATTTCTTTGATTATTAGAATCACCTGGAAGAGGATTTTTAATTTTTTTTTTTTAATTTCCCAGTACACTTCCCAGAGATTCTGTTTCTATTGGAAATTTGAGTATGGCTTGGGGCACATGAGAATCTGTGCCCCCTTTCCACACACATATACACAAAAGTAATTCCTAAAAGCTGGTGTGTAACAGAATTATTTAGAACCTGTGAAAATAAATAAAGAGAACAAACAACGGTTATTTGTTCAGCGTTTGCTATAGTAAAGATGTTAGCCATCGTCATTTGCATTTGGCGGAAACACAAAGGCAGGCAGGACAGTGTAAAAGGTTACAGTGGAAAAAGAAAAGATTCTGGTATTCGCTGATTGAAGGTTGTTGGCAGAGGGAAGTTGGAGGCCAACTAAGTAGAGTTGGGGCATCCTATGAGGTTATTTAAGAGAGCATATTTGGCTTTCTTGGGTTAGTACTAACTTGGAAGCAGGGACGAAAGATGTCATGGTTTGGCTTCCTGGACTAGTTGCTGCAGAGGTTGTGGGTCAGAGCTCTATTTTTATATATGGTGGCTGATGCTGATTTGTCGGTTTGTCTCTCAACATCCACACAGAATTACTAGCAAAAAACAATGATATGACGCCTGAACATTGATATTTAATAAGCTCCTCAGGTTCGCAAATTTGTGAACCACCCGTCTAGAGATATCCTGACTTGGAGCTAACTGTTCTAACACATTTTCTAAGGTGTCAGGAAGTCTTTGCACCAAGCTTAACTCCCACATACCATTTCAGCAAGAACTTCAGAGTCAGAAGTCTTCTTGGCAGCTTCTCACCATGTATACACAGAACTTTAGCCCTATTAAGGGTGTTGGGCATAATGCTTGAACTCTAGGGATGTCAGGCATTTTATTTGGGGATGGACAGGGGAGACAAATTATAATAAAAGCATAACTATGTCTTTCAATATACCAGATGTGGAGTTCTCCACAAGATAATCATATCAGTATCTCCTAGACAGCTTTTGTAATTAGATGAAGCCTCCAGGAGGGATTGGCTTCCCAGAAATGCCCATGTGGAAGGATGTGTACTTTGAAAAATGCACTCTATGATTCTGATATTCCTCTACTCCCCTTTGTTGAGAACCACTGATGAAGAGAATGTAATAATTCAGGGGTTCCAACTACAACACCTACATAGGGCATGAGGGTAACACAAATTAATATGATGGGTTGGCAACTTAAGTTTTCTTATGAATCAGATCCTTGTTTGCTTATTAAACATGTGGATATTTTTTCACTTTCACAAATAAACATGGTCAGTTGTTTATCTTGGGAAAAAAAAAAAAAACAGTTCTTAGCCTGCCTTTCATTTTCCCACTCTCAAGATTTATTTTACTATGACTAAGAAAACGAGCAGCACAAGCATGATGCTAAATGACAAGTGAAACTCAGCTAAAGGAAAGAGTTGTGAATGATGAGACTAGCACAGACTGGGGTAGACAACTGCTACTCAGCTTTATGCAATTAGAATTTGGGGGAAATACAGGCCATTGTTTTCTTATAAAATTTTATCTTAATATGTATAACTGACTCACTCTGTTATAAAGCAGAAACTAACACACCATTGTAAAGCAATCATACCCCAATAAATATGTTAAAAAAAAAATAAAAGTAAATAAAAGTAAAAGAAAAGAAAAAAAAAAAAGAAAGCTAGAAATGAGAGTTTTATATGATATCATCTGATCTTTAAGTGTTGGCTCAGTTTTTTTAAGACTGTGAATGTCAAACAAGCAAGTCTGACGAGCTGGACAAAGACCCCAAGACACCAAATTTGCATCCTTGGCCTTACAGTATCACTGGTAAACCACCTTAACAAGAGGACTTGATTTTTGCAAAGAACCAAAATGTTCTCCAAACAAACACACACCAAGAGCAAGACCACGTCAACCCCAACCAACCCCAGCTCCATCGATAGTTTATCATAGTGGTACTCAATCTTGCTTAACATGTGATCAGAAAGTAAAAATGTCAACCAGATCAACTCAATAAGCCTCCATTTTAATGATGAGATAAATCTCTCTTTTCTTTCTGTTTTCTCCTCTTTATTTATAAAAGCCAGTGGTTAGGCAGCCTAAATAGGGACAGTGTGGGAGTAAGAAGTGACTGGTTCCTTATCAGAACTCACTGAGGTAGCTAAATTGTTTATATCTTTTTTAAAAAATCTATTTATTTTGGGCTGCTTTGGGTCTTTGTTGCTGCCTGTGGGCTTTCTCTAGTTGCGGCAAGAGGGGGATACTCTTTGTTGTGGTGCGTGGGCTTCTCATTGCAGTGACTTCTGTGCAGCATAGGCTTTAGGCCTGTGGGCTTCAGTAGTTGTGGCACATGGGCTCAGTAGTTGTAGCTCATGGGCTCTAGAGTGCAGGCTCAGTAGTTGTGGTGCATGGGCTTAGTTACTCTCTGGCATGTGGGATCTTCCCAGACCAGGGATCAAACCCATGTCCCCTGCATTGGCAGGTGGATTCTTAACCCCTGCATCACCAGGGAAGACCTAAATTGTTTATATACTAAATTTAGTTTAAAATGGATGCAGAATCAACAGCTTCTAATTCTTATCTGGGCTAAAGAAAAAAATGTTTATATTTCCAAGAGATTTAAGCTTTATTTGGAATCAATGTACTCACATTTGGGTCAGGATCAGGAGTTGTTGATTTGGGGGAACCAGAAAGAAAGGGTGGAGAAATTTTCAAATATTTTCATGAACTCATTCTATAAGAGATGCTGAAATTGTGAATATTTCTAGTCTTTTCAAAATCAATCAGTGTCGAGGGAGAGGGGGAAGATGGCGGAAGAGTAGGATGCAGAAATCACCTTCCTCCCCAAAGATACATGAGAAATACATCTACACGTGGAACAACTACAGAACACCTACTGAACGCTGGCAAAAGACCTCAGACATCCCAAAAGGCAAGAAACTCCCCACTTACCTGGGTAGGGCAAAAGAAAAAAGAATAAACAGAGACAAAAGAATAGGGACGGGACCTACACTAGTAGGAGGGAGCTGTGAAGGAGGAAAGGTTTCCACACACTAGGAAGCCCCTTCGCAGGCAGAGACTGCGGGTGGTGGAGGGGGAAGCTTTGGAGCCACGAAGGAGAGCACAGCCACAGGGGTGCGGAGGGCAAAGCGGAGAGATTCCCGCACGGAAGATCAGTGCCGACCGGCACTCACTAGCCCGAAAGGTTTGTCTGCTCACCCGCCGGAGCGGGCAGGGCTGGGAGCTGAGGCTCAGGCTTCGATCGGAGCGCAGGGAGAGGACTGGTGGCGTGAACACACCCTGAAGGTGTTAGTGCACCACGGCTAGCTGGGAGGGAGTCTGGAAAAAGTCTGGACCTGCTGAAGAGGCAAGAGACTTTTTCTTCCCTCTTTGTTTCCTGGTGTGCGAGGAGAGAGGATTAAGAGCGCTGCTTAAAGGAGCTCCAGAGACGGGTGCTAGCTGCGGCTAACAGCGCAGACCCCAGAGACGGGCATGAGACGCTAGGGCTGCTGCTGCCGCCACCAAAAAGCCTGTGTGCGAGCACAGGTCACTATCCACACCTCCCTTCCAGGAGCCTGTGCAGCCCGCCACTGCCAGAGTCCCGGGATCCAGGGACAACATCCCCGAGAGAACGCATGGCATGCCTCAGGCTGGTGCAACGTCACGCCGGCCTCTGCCACCGCAGGCTTGCCCTGCATTGTGCCCCACCCTCCCCCCGGTCTGAGTGAGCCAGAGCCCCAGAATCAGCGGCACCTTTAACTCTGTCCTGTCTGAGGGAAGAACAGACGCCCTCAGGCTACCTACACGCAGAGGTGGGGCCAAATCCAAAGCTGAGTCCTGGGAGCTGTGCGAACGAAGAAGGAAAGGGAAATCTCTCCCAGCAGCCTGAAGAGCAGCGGATTAAAGCTCCACAATCAACTTGATGTACCCTGCATCTGTGGAATACCTGAATAGACAACGAATCATCCCAAATTGAGGAGGTGGACTTTGAGAGCAAGATTTATTATTTTATCCCCTTTTCCTCTTTTTGTGCATGTGTATGTGTATGCTTCTGTGTCAGATTTTGTCTGTATAGCTTTGCTTTCACCATTTGTCCTAGGGTTCTATCTGTCCTTTATTTTTTTTTTACTTAAAAACATTTTTTAATAATTATTTTTTATTTTAATAACTTTATTTTATTTCATCTTACATTATTTTATTTTATCCCCTTTCTTTCTTTCTTTCTTTCTTTCTTTCTTTCTTTCTTTCTTTCTTTCTTTCTTTCTTCTTTCTTTCTTTCTTTCTTTCTTTCTTTCTTTCTTTCTTTCTTTCTTTCTTTCTTTCTTTTTCTTTCTTTCTTTCTTTCTTTCTTTCTTTCTTTCTTTCTTTCTTTCTTTCTTTCTTTCTATGTTTTTTCCCTTTCATTCTGAGCCATGTGGATGAAAGGCTCTTGGTGCTGCAGCCAGCAGTCAGTTCTGTGCCTCTGAGGTGGGAGAGCCAACTTCAGGACTCTGGTCAACAAGAGACCTCCCAGCTCAACATAATATCAAACAGCAAAAATCTCCCAGACATCTCAGTCTCAACACTGACACCCAGCTTCACTCAACGACCAGCAAGCTACAGTGCTGGACACCTTATACCAAACAACTAGCAAGACAGGAACACAACTCCACCCATTAGCAGAGAGGCTGCCTAAAATCATAATAAGACCACAGACACCCCAAAACACACAACCAGACGTGGACCTGACCACCAGAAAGACAAGATCTAGGATCATCCACCAGAACTCAGGCACTAGTCCCCTCTACCAGGAAGCCTACAAAACACACTGAACAAACTTTAGCCACTGCAGACAGGCACCAAAAACAACAGGAAGTACGAACCTGCAGCCTGCAAAAAGGAGACCCCAAACAGTAAGATAAGCAAAATGAGAAGACAGAAAAACACACAGCAGATGAAGGAGCAAGATAAAAAACCACCAGACTTAACAAATGAAGAGTAAATAGGCAGTCTACCTGAAAAAGAATTTAGAATGATGATAGTAAAGATGATCCAAAATCTTGGAAATAGAATAGAGAAAATGTAACAAACATTTAACAAGGACCTAGAAGAACTAAAGATGGAACAAGCAATGATGAACAACAATAACTGAAATGAAAAATACTCTAGAAGGGATCAATAGCAGAATTACTGAGGCAGAAGAATGTATAAGTGACCTGGAAGATAAAATAGTGGAAATAAGTACTGCAGAGCAGAATAGAGAAAAAAGAATGAGAAGAACTGAGGAGAGTCTCAGAAACCTCTGGGACAACATTAAATGCACAAACATTCGAATTATAGGGATTCCAGAAGAAGAAGAGAAAAAGAAAGGGACTGAGAAAATATTTGAAGAGATTATAGTTGAAAACTTCCCTAATATGGGAAAGGAAATAGTTAATCAAATCTAGGAAGCACAGAGAGTCCCATACAGGATAAATCCAAGGAGAAACATGCCAAGACACATATTAATCAAACTGTCAAAAGTTAAATACAAAGAAAACATGTTAAAAGCAGCAAGGGAAAACAACAAATAATACACAAGGGAATCACCATAAGGTTAACAGCTGATCTATCAGCAGAAACTCTGCAAGCCAGAAGGGACTGGCAGGATATATTTAAAGTGATGAAGGAGAAAAACCTGCAACCAAGATTACTCTACCCAGCAAGGATCTCATTCAGATTTGATGGAGAAATTAAAATCTTTACAGACAAGCAAAAGCTGAGAGAGTTCAGCACCACCAAACCAGCTTTACAACAAATGCTAAAGGAACTTCTCTAGGCAAGAAACACAAGAGAAGGAAAAGACTTACAATAACAAACCCAAAACAATTAAGAAAATGGAAATAGGAACACACATATCGATAATTACCTTAAATGTAAATGGGTTAAATGCTCCAACCAAAAGACACAGACTGGCTGAATGGATTAAAAAACAAGACCCATATATATGCTGTCTACAAGAGACCCACTTCATACCTAGAGACACATACAGACTGAAAGTGAGGGGATGGAAAAAGGTATTCCATGCAAATGGAAATCAAAAGAAAGTTGGAGTAGCAATTCTCACATCAGACAAAATAGACTTTAAAATAAAGATTATTAGAAGAGACAAAGAAGGACATTACATAATGATTAAGGGATTGATCCAAGAAGAACATATAACAATTGCAAATATTTCTGCACCCAACATAGGAGCACCTCTCTACATAAAGCAAATACTAACAGCCATAAAAGGGGTAATCGACAGTAACACATTCATACTAGGGGACTTTAACATCCCACGTTCACCAATGGACAGATCATCCAAAATGAAAATAAATAAGGAAACACAATCTTTAAGTGATACATTAAACACGATGGCCTTCATTGATATTTAAAGGACATTCCATCCCAAAACAACAAAATACACCTTTTTCTCAAGTGCTCATGGAACATTCTCCAGGATAGATCATATCGTGGGTCACAAATCAAGTCTTGGTAAATTTAATACAATTGAAATTGTATCAAGTATCTTTTCCGACCACAGCACTATGAAACTAGATATCAATTACAGGAAAAGATCTGTAAAAAATACAAACACATGGAGGCTAAACAATACACTACTTAATAACGAAGTGATCACTGAAGACATCAAAGAGAAAATCAAAAAATACCTACAAACAAATGACAATGGAGACACAATGACCCAAAACCTATGGGATGCAGAAAAAGCAGTTCTAAGAGGGAGGTTTATAGCATTACAATCCTACCTTGAGAAACAGGAAACATCTCAAATAAACAACCTAACCATGCACCTAAAGCAATTAGAGAAAGAAGAACAAAAAAACCCCAAAATTAGCAGAAGGAAAAAAAATCATAAAGATCAGATCAGAAATAAATGAAAAAGAAATGAAGGAAACGATAGCAAAGATGAATAAAACTAAAAGCTTGTTCTTTGAGAAGATAAACAAAATTGATAAACCATTAGCCAGACTCATCAAGAAAATAGGAAGAAGACTCAAAGCAATAGAATTAGAAATGAAAAAGAAGTAACAGCTAACACTGCAGAAATACAAAAGATCATGAGAGATTACTACAAGCGACTCTATGCCAATAAAATGGACAACCTGGAAGAAATGGACAAATTCTTAGAAATGCACAACCTGCCAAGACTGAATCAGTAAGAAATAGAAAATATGAACAGACCAATCACAAGCACTGAAGTTGAAACTGTGATTAAACATCTTCCAACAAAGAAAAGCCCTGGACCAGATGGCTTCACAGGCTAATTCTATAAAACACTTAGAGAAGAGCTAACACTTATCCTTCTCAAACTCTTCCAAAATATAGCAGAGGGAGGAACACTCCCAAACTCACTCTACAAGGCCACCATCACCCTGTTACCAAAACCAGACAAGGATGTCACAAAGAAAGAAAACTAAAGGCCAATATAACTGATGAACATAGATGCAAAAATCCTCAACAAAATACTAGCAAACAGAATCCAACAGCTCATTAAGAGGATCATACACCATGATCAAGTGGGGTTTATTCCAGGAATGCAAGGTTTCTTCAATATATGCAAATAGATCAATGTGATACACCATATTAACAAATAGAAGGAGAAAAACAATATGGTCATCTCAATAGATGGAGAGAAAGCTTTTGACAAAATTCAACACTCATTTATGATAAAAACCCTGCAGAAAGTAGGCATAGAGGCAAGTTTCCTAAACATAATAAAGGCCATATATGACAAACCCACAGCCAACATCGTCCTCAATGGTGAAAAACTGAAAGCATTTCCACTAAGATCAGGAACAAGACAAGGTTGCCCACTCTCACCACTCTTATCCAACATAGTTTTAGAAGTTTTAGCCACAACAATCAGAGAAGAAAAGGAAATAAAAGGAAACTAAATCGGAAAAGAAGAAGTAAAGCTGTCACTGTTTGCAGATGACATGATACTATACATAGAGAAGCCTAAAGATGCTACCAGAAAACTACTAGAGCTAATCAATGAATTTGGTAAAGTAGCAGGATACAAAATTAATGCACAGAAATCTCTGGCATTCCTATACACTAAGGAGGAAAAATCTGAAAGTGAAATCAAGAAAACACTCCCATTTACCACTGCAACAAAGAGAATAAAATATCTAGGAATAAACCTACCTAAGGAGACAGAAGACCTGTATGCAGACAATTATAAGACACTGATGAAAGAAATTAAAGATGATACAAATAGATGGAGAGATATACCATGTTCTTGATTGTAAGAATCAACATTGTGAAAATGACTCTACTACCCAAAGCAATCTATAGATTCAATGAAATCCCTATCAAACTACCACTGGCAGTTTTCACAGAACTAGAACAAAAAATTTCACAATTTGTATGGAAACACAGAAGACCCCGAATAGCCAAAGCAATCTTGAGAACGAAAAATGATGCTGGAGGAATCAGGCTCCCCGACCTCAGACTATACTACAAAGCTACAGTAGTCAAGACAGTATGGTACTGGCACAAAAACAGAAATATAGATCAATGGAACAGGATAGAAAGCCCAGAGACAAACCCACACACATATGGTCACCTTATCTTTGATAAAGGAGGCAGGAATATACAGTGGAGATAAAACAGCCTCTTCAATAATTGGTGCTGGGAACACTGGACAGGTACATGTAAAAGTATGAAATTAGAACACTCCCTAACACCATACACAAAAATAAGCTCAAAATGGGTTAAAGACCTAAATGTAAGGCCAGAAACTATCAAACTCTTAGAGGAAAACATAGGCAGAATACTCTATGACATAAATCACAGCAAGATCCATTTTGACCCATCTCCTAGAGTAATGGAAATAAAAACAAAAATAAACAAATGGGACCTAATGAAACTTCAAAGCTTTTGCACAGCAAAGAATCCATAAAGAAGACCAAAAGACAACCCTCAGAATGGGAGAAAATATTTGCAAATGAAGCAACTGACAAAGGATTAATCTCCAAAATTTATAAGCAGCTCATGCAGCTCAATAACAAAAAAAACAAACAACCCAATCCAAAAATGGGCAGAAGACCTAAATAGACATTTCTCCAAAGAATATATACAGATTGCCAAGAAACACATGAAAGAATGCTCAACATCATTAATCATTAGAGAAATGCAAATCAAAACTACAATGAGATATCATCTCACACCAGTCAGAATGGCCATCATCAAACAATCTAGAAACAATAAATGCTGGAGAGGGAGTGGAGAAAAGGGAACACTCTTGCACTGCTAGTGGGAATGTGAATTGGTACAGCCACTATGGAGAACAGTATGGAGGTTCCTTAAGAAACTACAAATAGAACTACCGTATCACCTAGCAATCGCACTACTGGGCATATACCCTGAGAAAACCATAATTCAAAAAGAGTCATGTACCAAAATGTTCATTGCAGCTCTATTTACAATAGCCCGGAGATGGAAACAACCTAAGTGTCCATCATCAGATGAATGGGTAAAGAAGATGTTGCACGTATATACAATGGAATATTACTCAGCCATAAAAAGAAACGAAATTGAGTTATTTGTAATGAGGTGGATAGATCTAGAGTCTGTCATACAGAGTGAAGTAAGTCAGAAAGAGAAAGACAAATACCTTATGCTAACACATATATATGGAATCTAAGAAAAAAAATGTCATGAAGAGCCTAGAGGTAAGACAGGAATAAAGACACAGACCTACTAGAGAATGGACTTGAGGATATGGGGATGGGATAGGGTAAGCTGTGACAAAGTGAGAGAGTGGCATGGACATATATACACTACCAAACGTAAAATAGATAGTTAGTGGCAAGCAACTGCATAGCACAGGGAGATCAGCTCGGTGCTTTGTGACCACCTAGAGAGGTGGGATAAGGAGGGTGGGAGGGAGGGAGATGCAAGAGGGAAGAAATATGGGAACATATGTATATGTATAACTGATTCACTTTTTTATAAAGCAGAAACTAACACACCATTGTAAAGCAATTATACCCCAATAAAGATGTAAAAAACAACAAAAAAAGAAGCCAGTTCAGAAAGGTTATCATCCAATTGATTTGAAATATCCAGAGTAGGCAAATCCATAGAGACAGAAAGCAGATTAATGGTTGCCAGGGTCTGGGGTGGGTGTGGGACAGAGAGATGAAGGGGTGATAGCGAAAGACTGGGGTTTCTAGTTGGGGTGATGAAAATGTTCTAAAATGAATTGCAGGGGATCGTTATGTTACAGAGAAGAGCACACGTTTCTCCATATCAGATCTGTTCCTTTAGCTCTAACCTTTGTGCTCTGTTGCCTCTGTCTAGTAATGCTGGCTCTGCACCTTTGGTAGAAGAATGTTGCCTTTAGCTTGAAATATACATAATTGCTCATTCTCAAAAAAAAAAAAAATCAATCATTGTCACCAAAGGTGGGCTGGAAAAGTGGGTGGCTTAATGAGACTAATATTTTTGGTGAAGTATTTAATTAAAACTGATATTTTGGACAAGAGAGTTGATTGACTTAAGCAATATTTTGACAGGTAATATGTTTTTAAAAAATCGGTGGTGCAAATCTGAATAATGATGTCAATTAATTCAGATTCCCAAGTAGTGAAATCTAGGTTGGGATCTCTTTCTACGAAACTTCATGGAAAGTTTTGGGAAAGTGTTCCTCACCAGCACCTTCTCATTTTGTTTTCTATTTCTACAATGCAGTATTTAAGTTGCATGGTGCAACCCAAGGCTGCATCACTAACTCAGAGACCAAGCCAGCAGTCAGGTGAACTGCAAGTCTGAAATTGATTTGTGCCTTATGTTAAGGTGATAATTTGTATTAACTAAAATCATAGTAGGCCTAATATGCAAATGACTTGCAATAAATTTCTTATGTTTTAAATACAAATGGTGTATAAAATCTTTATTAGTGGTAAATTTATCTCATCTTCATTTTTAAAAATTGAACAAATATCTTCATGTAAGAAGTTCTTTGGTATGCTTCCTCAAAGTTTAATTCGTCATGGTTTCACATGATTACTCAGACACTCATGCCTGTTCATTACCAAGCACTGCAAATGATGAGCCAGTGAAGACTAGAACGTGGTGATAAAATGACACTGTAAAATAGTTACCATGGACTGGAAATGCTAAAGAACAATTGAAACTGGGAAGAATCACCAAATGTGGTGAGCTGATTCCAATGAGAACCAGATATAAGTAATTAACTGGCTGTAATCAACAAGAAGAGCTAACAGAAAAGTGCTGGAAGAACAAAAACTGAGGTGAACTTGGAGAATGTTTTCCTATCACATGAACTTTGCATTTCAAAATATGATACAAAAATGTTTGCTTTATTCAAAAGAACATCTTATCTGCTTAGCTTTTTCAATGATCATCAAGTCGCAAAGGCAGACTTTTGAAGGAATTTGCTGAAACCTATAATTAGCTCTCTACTCTGTGGGGTTTTCAAGAGCTGTCATTGGCTTTCTTGGGAGTTGTAACTGAGAAAAAAAGGAGGTTGAGTGTACAGTGAAATTGTATATATAAACTTAAGCGTAATTTGTTGATATGTTATCAAGAGCTATGAAGTTTAGCCAGAATGGATTATGTTACATCAGGGTGGGCAAAAGCAGGCACATTCATTTGAAGATGTGCCAAATTATTAGCCCACCTCAGGGACTTCATGAATTTTCTCACTGTGGTCTGGAGTTTCCTCTCAACTCTTCATTCCTTTTATTCATCTCCTTCCATCCCAGTTCTACTGTCTACTGGGTTCCAAAGCTTAGACCCCATTCTCTGTGTGCCTTCTCACTTTTGTGTCAGGGTTTTGCCTGAGATCCTTGCATCTCTAGCAAGCACTTAAATACCCACTAACCTAATAGCCTACTTCCTACTTCCTGAAGCATATTCTGTTGCAGGTGGATAGGAGGGAGGAGCAAGAGGAGAAAGAAAGAGCCTTGAACCCAAATCTCTTTTGTGTCTCTGAGGAGCTCTAGGATTCAAGAGATTTGTGTACTTGTGAGATTAGGATTTTAGGTGTTTATTACTGATTTCTTATTTAAACTGATGTTTTCCTTATTTAATTAAGCTCTTTTTTTTCTTACTAACTTGTGTTAGTTACCTGCAAGGATAGAATGGGAATGAAAAATATATATCAGAAAGTTTTATCAGAGATAGCTTCCCATGTCTCTGTATTTAGGCAGGAGTTAAGTACAAACCCTGCAAATGATAGGGTCCCCATGTATCCCTGACCAAAGGTCACAGATATTTTGTCTGTCATCTGCAGTGAAGAAAGCCAGAAGCCTCTTAGATAAAGGTACTTCGTGTTTACCTACAGCACTAGAGTATGCCAAAGTAACTTGTCCACTAGCAGATAGAGACATCAGGTCAAGTCAACACAGAACTGTTGGACATAAAAAGAAATCCTTTAAACAATAGCAATCCTTTAGAAATTAAGGTATTTAATGGTTAATTGTTATAATGCTTTAACTCATAGCTGTCTCATGTTTTTTTGTTATACAGCAAGCATGTTTCTAAGCATCTTTTGAATTTCTGAGACCCAGTTTTAAAAAAATAAAACTAAAAGGCTGATCCTTTATACAGGCTTCTTTGTTTATTATGATTACTCTTTCATATAGAAAACAACATTCAAAATGAAACTTTTCTTTCATTTTCCTGTAACTTCTAGAAGCTTGGTATTTATGTTATTTTCTATGCAAGTTTGCAACATTTTCAGTAGACTAAGCTAATTTTTCAACCTTAACTAGAGCCATTAATAGTAATAAAACTCTATACTTAACTAGATTTTTTTTAACATCTTTATTGGAGTATAATTGCTTTACAATGGTGTGTTAGTTTCTGCTTTATAACAAAGTGAATCAGTTATACATATACATACATCCCCATATCTCTTCCCTCTTGCATCTCCCTCCCTCCCACCCTCCCTATCCCACCCCTCTAGGTGGACACAAAGCACCAAGCTGATCTCCCCGTGCTATGCAGCTGCTTCCCACTAGCTAACTATTTTACATTTGGTAGTGTATATATGTCCATGCCACTCTCTCACTTTGTCCCAGTTTACCCTTCAGGAATTGGAAAATGGATTCTAAACTTGTGCTTTGGTTCTTTGCTCTTGGTTGTATAGATGGAACCAATTATTCCCTCTAGCCATGGGGAGGATCAAATTTGTCTTTACTCCTCAAACACTTTTCATTCAAGTTAGGTTTGAAATTGCAGATTCTACTGGCTGCTGTAACTTACAGGTCACTTTTCCATGGGGAAATAAAGGAATAGGAATAATACCAAAAGCAACCTACCTCCATGTGTCCATTTATCAGGCTTGTATTTTAGGTCTTGCCCAATTGCTGTGTTTTACTCTCGTCTCTTTCTTAGAAACTAACTACTAGGTGATATTTTTATGCTACTTCTCTGTGCTGAGGATCCTGCCCAGACCTGCTTCCTCAACCAGATGTCCCATGTTTCAAGCCTAGTTCCCCTTCTGCCGTTGGGAATATTCCAAAAAGGAAGTCTCTGATAAAGTGTTTATTTATAAGATGTTGATGCCTGAAGTCTCCCAAACAAGATTTCAATTTTAATAAAGATATCCCTACTCCAAAGGAATTTAAGGCCTGTTGAGGAAATACTCTTTTCAGGGAGGCAGAGAGACCCGTTATGATAACATCATTGAAAGTGTATTCCACCTACCTCAATCCTTTAGTCAGTGCCCTTTCACCTAGAGTGGATACAAAGACTCCCTTATGCATCCCTATGCACTCTTGCAGACTTCCTTCTCTGACCCTCTCTACCAATAGCCATTGGTACCATTCCTCCAATACAGAGGTAGCCCTATTCCATGTTCATTAACTCACACACTCAGTCCCATTTTCTGAGCACACACTTCATGTCAGGACTATGTAAGACACTAAGAAATGGAATATGAATAAAAATAGTTCGTTCTCAAGGAACTGTGAATAAAACAATAGTGCAAACAAATAATCATGGCAATGTAATAAGCATCATAATAAGTCTTGGACAAAGGTTTGACAGGCTGGAGAGGTCAGAGAATTCTTCCCTGAAGAGCTTTCATTGCCTGCTTCACCATCATTGATTTTGCTTTTGACGGTGTTTTTTTCCAAGTAGATTATGAGCAGTTGTTTTGTCCCTCATAGTTCCTGGCACAACACTTCACGTGTGCTAAGCACTCAATAAATGTTGGTCAACTTTTTGAATAACCATAACTACACGTATCTTTCCCCAGCTATTTATTAACCACCTCATGAGAATCAAAGTGCAGCAATGAAGTGCATAGCCCAAAGGGGCAGACTCTAATTAAAACTTCCAACCCAGACTTTGCTTGTTTAGTGCTTCAGTTTGACAACTCCCTAAGCTGTGCCACATTGCTCCCACACTGTCCACCACACACAACCACAGGCAACGCACCTATATTTTTCTGACATGTTTGGAACGTTGAAAAACCTGAAATTGAGAAATTGCATCTCAAATAAAACAATCTCTCATCAGCTCATCTTTCCCCCCTGCAATTCCCCCAGGAGGTGGCTCTCTAGCGTTTGTCATAAACAGAATGGAGATCATTAAAGCCGGGAGAAACCTAAAAACATATCTAATTATAGATTTGAAATTGCAGAACCAAGCAGTGATGACTGGGCATGCTGTGTTTAGTTACTTCTCAACATGCTTTATTGCTTTGCGATTCCCCATAAAAAGAAGTGATTTTTTGCATTGTCTCCAAAGGGGCAGTAAGTAGGATAATATCCTGAGGCAGAAACAGTTTTTAAAGTTTTTTAAGTAGACTCTTTAACATAGCTGAATGGAGAAAACCTTACTTATCAAATGAAGCAGTCAAAATAAAGCTTAAGGACGAAAGAGTGACAATTTACATTTATCTCATAACTCTGTCCCCCTCTTCAAGTTCTTACAAGCCTTGAGAGAGTTGCCAATATTTCTTTAAATTTCTGGACGAAACTGAGTACTTTGGTCAGAGAGAAAAAACAAGAATAAAATCATGGTTATGGTTTCTGTCTGTACTTTGATTCTTGAAAAAAATTATGTAAGCATATATGTAAAAATATATGTTTTATTCTAATCCTTTCAAAGTATTCAGAACATGAAAATCTTATAACAATGCCTATGTTATCAAATATAAGAGGTGAAAAATTTAAAGGTCTTTAAAAAATTAATAAAACAATAACATGTTGCTTAAATCAATTATACTGATATAAAAATGTAAAATTTGCTATTGGATTAAATGATCTTTCCTATAGTGTATATAGATTACTGGTAGATTAAAAAAAATTTTAATCCATAAAAATAATTTTTTTTAAAAGCACTTTTATTGTTTTATATGACAAATCATTTTACTAGTTTTCTTTTCAAAATGTTACTAGACACTCTTGCTCTTTTTTTTTCCTTCAGAAAAATCTAAGTATGTACATTAAATTTCTAAAATCTCCCTTTAGAATTTCAACTGAAAAATATGGGTATAAATAAATTTGGGGGAAAATGTTAACTTTACAAAATTAAATCTTTTTGCTGTATTTTTAATTCCAAGTCTTCTTTTCTATTTTAATTTTATTTATATTCTTCCAGTTTTACTGAGATACAAATGACTTAAAGCACTGTATAAGTTTAAGATGTTGAGCATAAAAATTTTACTTACATGCATCATGAAATGATTACCACAATAAGTTTAGTGAACTATCATCTATGTAGGCACAAAATAAAAGAAAAATTAAAAAATATATTGTTTCCATGTGATAAGAACATTTATAATTTACTCTCTTAACTTTCATATATAACATACAACTGTGTTAATTATATTAATCTTATTGTATATTACATCCCTACTACTTATTAACATTCTAACTGGAAGCTTGTACCTTTTGACCACCTTCATCCAGTTCCCCTTCCCCCACACCACACCTCTGGTTTGATCTCCATTTCTATGAGTTTGTTTGTTTGCTGAAGTATAATTGACCTATAACATTATGTTAGTTCCTGGTACACAACATAGTGATTCAATATTCCTATACATTACTAAATGATCACCAGGTTAAGTCTAGTTAAAACAATGTCACCATACAAAAATATTATATTATTATTGCCTATATTCCAAATGCTGTGCATTTCATCTCCATGACTCATTTGTGTTGTAACTGGAAGTTTGTACCTCTTAATCTAGCTCACCTAACTCATTCATCCCTCTAACCCTTCTCTCTAACAATACCTGTTTTTTTCTCTGTATCTTAGACTCTGTTTCCATTTCTGTTTTTTATGTTTGTTCATTTGACTTATTTTCTATATTCCACATCTAAGTGAAATCATATGGCATTTGTCTTTCTCTGTCTGACTTATTACATGTAGCATAATACCCTCTAGGTCCATCCATGTTGTTCCAAATGACAAGATTTCATTCGTTTTTATGGATGAGTAGTATTCTTGTTTATATCTATGTATCTATGTATATCTCACATATTCTTTTATTGCTTGTCTTCCCAATGCAGGACGCATAGGACGGGGAGCCTGATGTGGGGCTTGGATCACTCACTCCTTGGTGAGATCATCTGGAATTATGATTATCCTTCCCCTTTGGGTTTGCCTACCAAGGGGGTGTGGTTCTTGACTGTACTGTGTCTCCACCCCTTCTACCCATCTCATTGTGGGCCTTTCTTTATGTCTTTAGTTGAGGAAAATCTGTTCTGCTGGTCTTCATGTCATTCTCATTGATAGATGGAAAATATTTTCTGTTAGTCTTCAGGTTGCTCTGATTGGTAGGTGCTCTGTAAGGGGTTGTAATTTTTGTGTACCAATGGGAGGAGGTGAGTTCAGTGTCTTCCTACTTTGCCATCTTGGTCACTTCCCCTCTAATTCCAAATCTTTTTGTGTTTTGTTCTTTAGCCTTATTCATACAAGTTTTAACTATGTTTATTTCTAAGTATTATGATTTTTCATATTTGAATTATTTTTTAACTTAATAACTCAATAATCAGTCGATTATACTGCCAGCATTGCATAGGAGAAACACTAATCATGGTTTATAAATTATTGTTGATCTTCACTTGGGACCACACCATAGATGACCACGTGAGAAGCAGTTTGACCAAAAATTAAGGTTTGCAGTTCGGAAAGTTTCTGATTTGAAATACTTATTGGAAACCACAGTTTGACTTTTTTACCTGTGAGTGTTGGGGGTGGCATATTATTCTCTATCCCTACTATCCATTTTTTCCTACCTTGACATTCATATGTGTCTCCCGAACCTTCGTTTTGTCTTTTGTAAAACTAGTGCTCATCTCTTTGAGATTCTTCTTGGGATACCCAAACAAATGTTTATGGCCTGCAGCCTCTTTAAAATCAGACAACCCAAACATGGTCTCTTAATTAGTGGAAATCCAGGCGTCCATTTTCATTAGATATAATCATAAACACATTATACTCATACCATTTATTTAAGATATAACCATATGTGGGGTTTTTTGTGATTTTCTTTTTTGCCACTTATATAAATATTCTTAGATAAAACCTGCTTCTTTATATAGACTGCATACATTGCTGTCATTTTCTGAACACTGAAACAATTTCTGTAGTGTGGCTGATACTAAACACTTGGAAGTTTGAAATTACACTTATTAGAAGTTGCCTAAATGCTGTATTTTGACACATATTTCAAATCTTTTCTGCTTATTCATTCAATTTGTTGAGTGTCTGCTCTCTGCCAGAAACCATACTTGGTATATTTGGTTTTCTCTTATTTTTTATTCAATTTGGAGTAATTATCTTGTCCTGGAGCTTCATCAGTTTCATCGAGCTATTCTAATTGGTTGAAGTGAATAATCTTTTAATTTTTTAGTATCTTTTAATTTGAGTTTTATAATTCTCTTGCTTTTTGATTAAATTGTCACATTTGTTTACTCTTGTTTATATTTTTAAAATTTGTTCAGAATATCTCAATTCTTCTTTCCCCCCTATTTTATTAGCTTTTTGTATCATTATTTACATTTTCTTGTATCTTTAGACTTTTTTCTAATTTGGTAATAATCCACATTAAATCTTTTCTTTAATAATAAAATATGACATTGAATTTATCTGTCAGAGCTGTGCTGCATTCATTTCCATACATTTTTGTATAAAACATTTTATGTTTTTATTTTACAAAAAGTCTGCAATTGTTTTTTCTTATATTTTTGTTACAAATTTAATATATATTCATTTTACATTCTCAAATGAAACAGTCATGTTTAAGGAAGCAAAAAACTTTATGCAGAGTCTGTGAGTCTTCTGGCATTTAATAATAGCAGTAGTCATAATTCAAATATTTTAAAACATTAAAATTGAGATATAGATATTTAGCAATGGAATAAATCAAACCTAAATTTCATTTTTCAAAATTCTATCCTCTTGCATTGATTTATCTTGTCTAATAGTGTAATATGTTAGTGAGGGTTAAGGATATGCTACCCCAAAATATGGCACTTTGGCATATTGAATATTTTAAGCTGAAGGAGTTTGAGAAAACAACAGAAGCAGGAAGATTACTCTGACCTTCCCTACAAACAC